>NC_069132.1:10490870-10790870 GCF_026914265.1 Mya arenaria
AGTTCTTTCTTCATATTCTAAATATCTTTAATTTAGAAATATTTATATTTAAAATGACACTTCAATGACACACACAGTTAAAGCATTTATTAACAAAGAATTGTCTAAGGTTATTTACACTACGCTGAAAATGATATCGAAGATAAAAACGATGAACTAGGCAATTAGAACACGAGAATAGTTGTCTACTCACTTGAAGTCTTCATAAAGTTTGTTTGGATATAATGGCAATGAAAATGTCGTAAATTCCTGCTCGAATTGTCCCGTGCGACTAACTCTTTCCCTGAACGAACCTTGCACAATTGTAGACAGATCTCTTAAGGTTGCCTGACCGACTTCGTGTTCATTATAATCAGAGCTGAAGTTTCCAAAGTAATGCAAACCTTCTGTCGCTGTAATCATTTTTCGAAATTGACTTGTGTCGGAATGTATGTCGGATCTACTATTTCCTGAACCACACGGCCCAGTACCAAGAACCAAACCTGTCGTTATCTCAATGTGTGCCTGAAAATTGCGTATTTGCTTTAAATAAGTATAAATGTCTAAAATGTTGTTATTCATTAAATAACTTCTTGCTTATTTGAGTGTGCTAGTAGCCAAAAATAAAATGATTATTAAAACTACAATAAAAAATAAATTCAAAGATGTGTATGTATACAATTTTTCGATATCAAAAATATGAAAACGTTTCCGAACAATTTATTTTGGCAATATTATTAATGCATAATTTATGGGTATTATACTCTTTTGGTTTGTACTTATTCAATTAAGCACGATTGTAATTACAGCTCTCGGCTAATATGAATTATTCTCGAACCTTTTCCCAGGTAGCTTGTCAAAACAACGTGTCTCTTTTGGGGACAAACCCACAACAACATGGTTGACAGAAAACTATACCACTGTATCAATTTATGCGTATTCATAAATGGTAACTGTGAGTTTTGAAAACAGGACTTTACTCAAAGTTAGCTACTAACAAATATATTGTTGCCTCTATCTTCTAGGATATATGTAACATATCCACCTAAGAATATCGGGGTTAAACACACAGTCCGTAAGAGGAAACAAAACAAAACCATGTGCAAACCGTCCTTTCTATTTCCATTTTGATATATTATTGTTATTCTTTTCATGTTTTATCATTGAATATTTAATTTAATTTTTATTTTAATTTTCAAAATGTTTTTTTTCGGAAATTATTGAAAAGTAGATAAAATTTTAATACAGATATGCCAAAAGTCGATTTATAGCTCATGTTTGTAACAACATTAATTAAAACAGAATTTTTATACTTGCAATGTGTCGGTCAGCATAGCAAAACGCGAAGATTATTGTAAATGTTAGCATGTACACCTGGATTAAAATGTTTGTTATTTTATTAAGCAAGATAATAATTTTATTAATGTTAACCAGCTATTACAGCCAATGTTAGCATTCTCCGCGGACGTACGGAAATCAAAGTATCGGATTTAGGTTGAAGCGGAAGTGAAGAATACCTTTATTTATAGAAAAATATGGATACATTATACCAGAATAAGTATCATAGTATCGTCTTTGGTAAACGTAAAATGGCACGGACAGTAAAGACAAGGTAACAACTCACATTGAATTCAGGCATTTGTTAGAGTTGAAGTAACACATTTTAGTGCAATTGCTGATTCCCACTTAGCGACACGTAAAATAAATAAAACTGTCAAGATGTTAATGGGTCCGGAATGAAAAAAAAATATGGAGTAACTGTCAAAGATTTTCAAGGATTTCATTTTTGAATCGTGTTGAATTACGAAACAAAAATTTGTGGAATTAAAATCAAAATATAGCGTGTTTTGATAATGATAATAATCCAACAGTTCTGGAATGTGGTAAGCTCCATTCTAATGCCACGTTTATATTGCCAACATATGTCCATGAGGGAAACATTATCACGTTGGCGAATTTGCACCAAGTATATTTTAAGATGCTTGTATACGCCTATTGAATTTTATTGAATACTTTCAATTATATCCGATGGTTCGCGTTAAAAATGACATATACAATTCTGTTATTATAAGATATTATAAGAAACAAACTACAAGGGAGAATACGTGAATATTTCTTACTGCGATTCCTCTATTGTGCAATTACTTTGTTGTGCGAATAACGTATAACGTATAATAGCCACTGGCCACTTGAGATAAGCTTTTCGAATTAAAGCCTGTTACGGTTAACGACAACACATAGATCAAAGACTCTTTAGGGCTAACTTATGACGTAGTTCAAAATGATCAGTGTATCCATGGTAACTCACCGGATGTTAACATAACAAACAGTAATATACCTCTGTTATCCATCACAGCCTCCCTAGAAGCTAGTGTTCTAGACCTACTAGAACAATCATCAAACACATCCAGGAAATACCGTATTGGTATAATACTTCCACTTTGGATAACTTTGTTGACCAGATCTTGTTATTCCATTACTACAGTAATTGATGGAGACGACTTTAACTTATTGAACAAGCTCTCTAGCAACCCAAAGAAGCAAGCCCGTTTACATTTTAAACACTGTCGTCTCAAGAGGAGACGTAATGTAAGTGTGCCGCCGATGTTTAGGTTCTTAAAACACCATTGGTTACTTTATGCACACTATGTTCCGAATCAGTGTAACGGAGTGCTTGAAGAAGTTAGCACAGTTGCTGCAGCTTGGTGTATTTATTAAACGTGGTCGTTAAGTATTTGGAAATGGATCAACTAATTAGTTTGTCTGATTTTACTCTTCAAGCTTGATCCGATGTTGTTTACAAAATAGGGTTCTATAAATAAATGAGGGAACAAGACAGTTACACACATATGTTTTGCTGAATTAGGTCTGCCTTATTCCCGTTTGTTGTGCCTCCCTGCTATATTCATGAATACGAGGACAAGTGTCAGGTGGATATATCATATTTTATTCACCAGTTATTTATCACTGACCGTTCCGAGTTATCACCCAAACATTTATTGCCAATTTGATCATTCATGAGGTTTGTGGGTGTTGCTTTGTGATCTTGCGGCGTTCTGTTTCTCATTGAATGTTTGTTAGGCTATTACCTTTTTTATTTTATGCATTGATGTGCGGAAGGCAACTCTGAATTTCTTTTCGTGTTTTAACAATGCAAACTCACAAACTTTTTGTTTCACATTTTCAAGTAACTGCTTATGACATGAAAATATCGCATCTGTCAAAGTGAATGCTTGGCAGCGTATCTACTTTATGTAATTATTTAAATACGTCCATGGTCGAAATTCACTTGAAATGCTTTACACAAAAGTCATTATACGTTTGTTTGAATATGCAGATGTTGTCTGGTATAATCATACTCAAGCTGACGAAGACGACTTAGAGAAAGTACAAAACGAGGCGACACGAAGTATTTTCGTTGCAACACAACGTGTCTCCATTTAAATCTTCTATACTAAAAAGGGACTTGAATCTCTGAAGGAAAGAAGACTAAATCATAAACTAACCTTCAACAAGACAATTTGTTCTCTTAATCCTACGAACCTTTCAACACTTATCCCATTATGTGTTGGAGATTCAACCTGGTAAAATCTTGTTACACTCTACTAATCTTCCGAATGCTTGCATGTAAATCACCATAACAAGCGACCCCCTTTTTGTCATATACCTTATATTCTCGGAATGCACTATTAAAGACTTACGTTTTTCTCCATCGTTACCTTCATTCAAGAATAACCTTAAGGATACAGAATTACAGTACACCAAGTATATGTTGATATAATGCACTGTAACAGTCTTATCATTGGTTCACCAGATACTTTGTCGATAACTCACACTGCCAATGCGGAGAAATTGAGGATGCAACCCATAACTTCCGCACCTGTCCGCTATTTCACACTTAAAGAAATAATCTTTCTGATCAGTTATCCAATATCGACTCTTGTCCCTCCAAACATCACTGTCTGGATCAAAGGAAGCCATTCTTCAGAGAAACATAATGTTGTTCTGAAATGTGAACACCTACCGTACTATTGATTGAGCATATAGGAAAACCCGGTGATTTACTTAGGTAAGTAATGTGATGAATTTGATGATTTTTCTCTGTGTTACAGGCAGGAAAAATAATGTTTTATTTGCATTCCGTCGCACTGGCCACAGTGATGAGGATGAAGGTTTCATGGTGTCTTTACCAGACTGGACACCTTTGCCCCAGTGAGAAGTAAGATGACGGTGTTGTGTTTCCTCCCCTACACTGATAACCATTACCACAAATTTGAAACAGATATATTGTTATTATATGTTTTGCATCGTGTTTGTTATTGTTCCTGTGGCATCTTGCTTCTAGGGAACGACATAATAGCGCCCGGCAGAAAACCCTTCAACCAATGCAGTGTCTTTGTTACGTTCTTATGTTCTTATCTATCTATTACTTCAGCGAATACTAATAGTTTACATCAACTTCTAAAGATTCATTTTGGTAATCGAATATCAAATATTCGATTGAAAAAATCACCGAATATTCTAGTATCAATTTTGCCATTCGTTTGCATCCGCAATATATATCTAATAACTCTTTGAATATTTTAAAGCCGTATGTAGTGACTCTTCACTTTAATTGTTCAAAGAATGACCCTGTGGTCAAAACTGGCCCCGCGCAGGGGTACAATATTTTATATATACGTGTATAGTAACTTTTAAAAATCTGCTCCGAAACTGCAAAGCCAGAGCCTTGATATTTGATATGTAGCCTCATGTAGTCGTTCTAAGTATTGGTTCCGAGGCAGAAAAAAATGTGAAATATAAGGACATTTACTGCACCCCTCTGCTGTACACACACATGTCATTTAGTTGGTTTAAATCTGTAAATTGTGAATTTGGCGACTCTTGCGAAAATGAAATATCCCCGATGGCATGCGAGATGGCCACCATAAATTCAGCTTTCAGTAAACATGTCATGTTCGAATTAGACTATTTTCATTTAATATTTGTTAACATCCACATGAATTAAACTTCTCTTACACTGTTTTTCTAATTGAGATAATACATTAAGCACTTCAACGTTAAGCTCAAGACTTCAAGACGGTGGAAGGCAGCGTCTTTTTTTTATTTTTTACTCTCTTATAAAGTAAGGCACATTGAAGTCAATAATCAAAAATGAAATTGCATTGTAAAATAAAACAAAACGTTATGACGACTAATGATCAAAAATAGATCTTAAATCGATGCTTTAAGAATTAACTACTTTAAGCGGGTACTTTAAGATGGGTACCGTAATGGACGGAAGCCAATGTCTAAGTGTAAAGCATTTTGCTTCTGTGTAGGAAATAGTTAAATAAGATGATGGTAAATGGTGCTGGTATACTGCTGAGTTTGGATTCCGGATTCATATGAACAAAGGATAGCACAATTCTAGCTAAGAAAGGTGGATTAAAACGGATGGTTTTCTGCCACATGAAATTTTCTCTACCAATACACATAGGGGTGCGTTGTATTTCTGAACATATTTGGTTTTTGGGCTTGAACTGCGTGTCTATTCAACAAAACATAAATGGGAAGCTTTTTGCATATGGACAAAACGCATATATCGTCGTACCCTGTGCACCGGGGGCTTCTTGCTGTATAGTTTTGCACATTACGAATGCAATAAAAAACAGGTGTTTTTTTCACACGTTAGAAATAAAATTTTGTATATTATCAATTTTTTTAACGAACTGTAATTTTTAAATTAAAGATCAAAACAAACATATTTGCAAAGGTTTTTTTAATAATTAGTAATACTACACTAGTAAATTACTTCTTGATTAAATGTTATCATTTGTATTTTTTTTTCATATTGAATGACACATCACATCACATTGGTGCTTCAGCATATATGCTACAATCAGAGTTTAGATAAAGAGAATCAGACACCGTACTATGTAGTTAAACATAATGTCACATGATCGATTTTTCAACAATAGGGACCGAAGTAGGCATGGGCCATGTATGTCATGGTAAGATTCTCCTTGGTGCTAAAATCCCTTGCGAAAGTGGACCATCAAATGTTATCCAACAATGGAGACCTCGGCTGGTCTGGTGCAGTTAGTGTTACACATATCCTGGTCACAACATGACTGGCAGAATCCACCAGCGGATGCCACGCCCGGGCACTGGAATGTAAATTTCAATACGATATGATTTGTAAAGGTAAACGTTAAACGCAAAGAAATGTAGAGAATTGAGCATTGTTACGTACGCAACACAATTTAAAACATATCGAACTTATGCTTTTGTCGCAGAAACGTTTGTGAAGAACTATATACTAAACGACGGAAAGGATGAGGTTTTGATTTCAACATCAAAACTTTGCGTAAAGTTTAACACAAAAAATGAACATTGATACCTGGAAGTTCTTGCTCACGCATTTTCCGTCATAGTGTGTAAAAGGACTTCCGTAGATGGTGCAAATCTGTAAAACACAGGTGGGTATATAAGAAAACCTTATTACGAAAACCTCTGTAATAAAAAAGCGCTCTGTAAAATACTAGGTACTGTAGAATTATCGTTTCATTACAATATTCACGCATTATATCAATTCAAAAGAAAATATTGTTGAGGGCAATCGTTTCGTTTTTCAAGTGAATAATACGATAGCACAATATCAACAGCCACTATGCTTTTGCTTGTTATCGTCATGTACAGACTTGTTCTTACTTCGTCCTTGGCGCAAGTGGCTATGTTTTTGCAGAGGGCCATGTTTTCTATGTCATCACAGTCTAGACACAAAGGTCCGCGATCACTTCGAAGACCGTGTCCTACAATACAGATTTACCTGTGCAAAATGAAAATTGCAAAGAGAAAATACTGTTGAAGACACAAAGTATGATGTATCTTTGAAAAGTATTTGCATTAGGTGCTCTGAATTGTTTCCCTCCGTCTGCAGATAAAGTTGGGATCTCTAATCATTGAAGTACTTGGGGTTTACCTTTTCGTTTTGTATTATTATTTGTTTTATTGATAAGTTTCCTCAAGTTAATGCATACTTTGATAAGATTTACCTTTTGCGTTTTATCTTTATTAAGAGTTGTTGGGATAAGAGTGAGGTTTGTGCACATAAACTGGTTTAAACCCCCAGTAAATTTACATTTTACTGACCGTTCCAAGGCGGTACCTAACAATTCTTGATAAACATACCAATTATTTATTTATATATATATAGTATTTATGCACTGTGCTGTTTGTAGAAATTTGTGCTGTTCTATGTTTCTTGTTTGTGATTTTGTGTTATATGTCTTTGGCGTTTGCCCATTGCCACTAAACCGGGTTTATGTTTAAACTCTTTGCTACTGAGCATGTTTCTGTAGCTTTTTGCATATATATTGATATTAAAACTTCGGTTCAATACGCAAAGATCACCATTCATGCTTTCTGTGAATGTTTGATTGTGACTGTTCATTCACAGAAATATAATTCAATTATACCGACGCCCCTTAGCACAGACAAAGTATTTAATTAGAAATTTTTCTCACCCACTACGCTACATCCTTGGTGGTTGCAGAAATTCGAGGTACAGCAATGAGTGCAGGTGCCACCGGAAGACCCGGACATACAAACCTTCATGTGTACAAATACAGATTAAGATGCAGTTCTTACACAAAAAAGATGCACGCTTATATAACGTGTTTATGCCGAAGTCAAATAAAGATTAAATGTTAAATGGATATTTTATATATTCCCTGTCTTGTTTACTGTTGCAACAGCCTATGCTGTAATGCAGAGTTATTCAAGCAGTACTTACATTGGCTTTTTGACATCCAGTATCATATCTTCGAGATCCATCAGATTTTTCATATGTTTCTGTTACACAAACCTAAAACGTAAGACGAAATTAAATTACATGACTCGATAATATTGGTCCGTATAGCTTATTGAACATTTTCCCAGAGTTAATGCTTAAAACTACAATAAACGATCATACATTACGACGCTATTATATTGTTAAGTCAAATTTATTCAGTTCTATGAATTTAACAAATCAGTTATTTGCCACAGTTTGATTTCACAGTCCTAAGATAGCACTGGCATTTGTATTTTATAAATTAGAAGCATCATGACGCATAATACAGAATCGGTGTATACATAATAAGTATATCAATACTTATAAAATAAGATATGAATCTTAAATGTGTAATTAAAATGTAAACACACCTCATCTGACTGGCATGTAGTTATAGAAGAACATTTCTCTGCCATTCCGAGATGAGCGCAAGAAAAACACGTGGGTCCGTTACCTGACACAAAATCAAGAACATGTTAAACTAAGGCAACGGTTAACACTGCCCAACATCAATTGCAAATAGTGATGAATTCCGTTACGGTTACAAGTAGAGGAAGCTTCCAATCCCATGAACAATTACTCAACTTTAAGAAAACAAGATATGACATGGTAGCCTACCATCAGAGCAGTCGACGCCGGCGAATCCAAGTGCACAGTTACAGGTGAACGAATTTACCCGGTCTAAACATACACCTCCGTTTCTGCATGGTGAACTCTCACACTCATTTATTTCTGGCATGAAGTATACATCATATGAACAAAGGATAACAATGACTACCATCATCTTTATCTGTTATGAAATGAACTGTATGAATATTTATATGAACAACAATGAAAACAAGTTCAGTAGTCGAATGTGTACACATAAACATATAAAAATGTACCTGACTACCACTGTGAGGAAGTAAAATATCACCTAATAACACATGTTAACGATCACCGTGAAATTGACACAACACTCGCAACTTTTTTTATATTTTCTTGCTTATTGGCAATCGAATGAAAAGAAAATCAGCAGCCAACCGTATGCCACTCGATTATGGCTTTCATGCAGTAGAATGTTTGTCATTCTTGATGTTGTGATTTTGAGAAGATTCAAAATCGAACTGGAAACGGCGAAGCATGATAACGCAATAGGCGCCTAGTGGTTAAATAAGTGTCCGATAACACAAATAAATATCTAATTGACATCAGTTTTCTAAACTTTACCAAAATAGGTCTGAAAGTGAGACCTGGATAATTCGCAAAATAGTGTAGGTATAAAATAAGTCGACCAGGTTATTGGTCGGGTAAGTAAAAAAAACAAATTATAACGCCTTATTGAAAATTTAAGTTTGCAAGAGTACTCGAAACGGTAAGTATTAGATTTTTAGATTTTTAGGACCAGTTGCCAATACAATAAGTATCCTTTTAAATATTGTTTTCGTAAGTTATACAAAATGTGTGTTTGTCTGGATCATCCATTCAAAATGTGTATAATAATGTTTTCAAAGTGTGAAACATCAGGGATGACTATATGGGATCGTACTACGTGAACTCGGTAATCAAGTGGCATACGGCAAGGAAGGTCTTGTTTAATTTAGATACCTTTCTGAAAATGATGTAAAAAATCCTGTGCGTTTTGTGTGTCAATTTCATCATAGTTGTTCACATGTTGTGGTCGAGTATTTTGTTTTTGCTCATTAACAAGTAGTACAATAATTTCAGAAAATCCGATTGGCAAGCACTTTTGTCCTAAAATATTTTAAATCTTGCCTGATATCATATGTATCAAAAGCTAAGTTATTTTTAAACAAACGAAAGCAGGAACAATTTATAAAATATCTATGTCAATAATGTATGTCTAATACACTGATACCCTGCTTCGAACGTTTAGTGAAGATAAATATGAAAACACTTTTGGTAAAACGACTAGTAATGAATATATAACCAAATGCAATAACATACGATGAAAACTATAGGGAAAAGCCCAGTAGTACGACATTTAATATTAACCCTGTTTAGAAGCATAAGGTAAAGGTCACAACAAACACACACACAACACACACACACGCACACACACACGCACGCACATACACACACACACACACACACACACACACACACACACACACAACATACAGACCAAACGCGCATTAGAATTGCTTTTCTAACAATAATGATGTAACGACTTTAAACGGTCATTGAAACACGATTTCATTGGAGCAAGCGTGTACTCAAGGTATTAACTATTTTATATGCGCATAACGTCACACTAGTTCGATAATACAAGGACAAATAGTAAATAAAACGTACTTGAATTACAAAGCGTTCCACTGTATCCAGGCTGACATTGGCAAGTAAATGTTGCCAATCCATCAACGCAGGTACCATTATAGGCACATGGGTTTGACAAACACTCGTCGATTTCTAAAGACGAATAAAGGTAACGTTGTTATAATTCATTGATAACCACCCTTTGAAAGATCTGGCAGTTAAAACTCAAAACTATCTATTTAAAATCGTTGAAGGACCTGTTAACACTTTTTATTGTGACCAGACTGTAGTATTTCATATAAGGACCTTAACAGTTCGAAGAAAGTGTTTTTGTATTGCGCGCGCGCGAGAGAGAGAGAGAGAGAGAGAGAGAGAGAGAGAGAGAGAGAGAGAGAGAGGGGGGGGGGGGGGAGAGAGGTGGAGGAGTGGAGTTATGCCTAAATAAGGAGAAAAAGGGAAAAACAATGTATTCTTCAGTTTATTAATGGCCCATCCTGTTGAAACTTTCATTGAAAACACAGTGCTGTTTTACAAATCGTTCTATTATATTATTGTAAATTAAAGCGCAATTTAAAATTAAAAAAAACACGTTGTTAAACATGAGTTGAAAACAAATATGGAATAAGGATACCCCAACAAAGAAAACACAGATTTAAAAACGGTACATTCATAATACGTTCAAAAAATGATATGTACCATGCTCGCATCTGGTTCCATCAAATCCCTCAGAACAGCTACACGTTAAGGTGTCTACACGGGAAGAGCAGGTAGCTCCGTTTAAACAAGGCATGGATGCACAAATGTCTTGACCTGAATTAACAAAAAAAAAAAACATTACAAAGAAAGAGTATTTGAATTCTGGTTAATATAGACGGAATTACAGTAACTCAGCCGCTTACTTATTTCGCAGTACTTCCCGGTGTAATGCGTTGGGCAGATGCACAGAAACAGAGAAAGATGGGAGAAACATTTTCCATTTACGCAGGGATTGTAGAAGCACGGGTCCAACACTGAAACATTCAATAAAATACTAATTCATGTGAAAGTAAATTTGATTGTTTATATCTCTGCAATGGCTCAAGTGGGTAATACTGCTAGTATCTTTAGATATGTGCAATGCATTATTTATTACTTGAAAAAGGAAAAAAAAAGCTGAGAACCTTTTATCTATTAAGTTCTTGGAACAAATATGGTCACATGAAAGGGTGACAGCAGTACTTACAAAGTCATTTATATCATGTGTAATTATTCGAATTGATCAACATGACATTTTCATTTCAATATAAAAGACGAACTTCTCCACAAATATATACACATACTGTTTTCGCAATGGTCACCGTCAACGCCTTGCACACATGTGCACGTGTAACCGTTCACCTCATCCAAACATGATCCGCCATTCAAACATGGACTTGACAAACATTCATCAATCTCTGCAATTCGATTGAGTGTTGCTTGATTAACTATTTCGTATATGATATTGGGATGTATGGTTAATAAAATGCGGCGTCTAACTGTTGTTTACTGGTTTATACTTGATTTTGTTTTTGTAATTAGCACAATTTTATAGTAACTTACCTGTTTCACATAATATCCCTGCATAGCCGTGTTTACAATGGCACACAAAATTGTCAACGTCATCTTCACAAGTCGCTCCATTCTTGCAAGGAGATGAACTACATTCGTCTTGATCTAAAATTTGATAAGGGCTATGTTAGAAAACATATTGTATATGTCCTAAACAGATATAATATCACTCCAAACACTGAACCACTATCAATAAACACAAAGTTGTAGCACTTAAAAAGGAATACAATATCAACGCCATACACGAGTGTTCGTAAAAGCTGGGTGTATTATTGTAACGACATTTGTGTTTATTATCAATATTGAAGCGCATTCAAGACAAATGATAAATCACCTATCTGGCAGTTTTGTCCTCCATAACCGGAATGGCAGAGACAGAAATATTCCTCCTGATGGACGTAACACACTCCGTGAATACATGGATTACTTTCACAACCATTCACTGTAGGAGATACATAACAGCGTTAACATTTAATGAAAATAAAAAAAGATGAAATCATTTGCGTTGTTGTTTAAGCACAGGTAAACGAACAAAAAATATTTTACATTCATCTAGAGAATTTACACCAGAAGGGCACAAACTTTAGATATCATTAAAATTGATAGTGATACGATTATAGTAAACTATTTTAAACGGTGAATACTGGTGTAAGAACAACAAATGTAAATCTTCTTACTTAGTCCAGATGACGTAGTTGAAAGCAACGTTGTAGCAGTGGTTGTTATAACAGGAGCAGTTGTCGATGACAGAGCACATGATCCATCAGTAAAAGAAATGTCATCCAAAGCAATGTCTCCAACGTAACCGTCACCAACAATGCCCTCAAACACGATCTGGAGAACATATGACTGTCTTCAATATTTTCACTACGAATAACAATTTAAAATTGTCACAAAACAAAATGTTTCTAATTGGTTAAAATGTTAAAAACAACTACTTATGTTTTGTTGCTTAAACACTTTTGCTTTACCTTAAGATCTGAGTCAGATATGATTGGTACTTGTGCAGACCGCCAAGCTGGCCCTTGATTCCCTATCGAAGACCATACGCGTTTTCCAGGGATGTTTGTTCCATCAACTGACTGTAGATAAACGTTCAGTGTTCCTACGCTTGCGCCGTTCATGTTGTACCAGAAATGGAGACATTGAGCCTGAGCACCCCTGTAGCGCATCACCGGACTGACAAGCCATGCGGTCTCGTTAACAATTCTCGGAGCACTTGTTTCGATATAAATGTAAGTCCCTACAATACAAATTTGTTATATTAAAATCTATATTTAAACACGTAATCGATGTTGTCAATATTATGTTTCTAAAAGTTCTTTAACAAAATATTTTTACCTTTTGACCATCTACTTCAACAGTTGTATATGTATTATGAACACTACAACTCTTAATATTCTACAGAATGTCTAGCATATTGTATACGTGCAATACTAAATTGCCACTTACGTAACACATTACATATTATATATCATTTGTCGTGTTTTTAAACTGGTGCAGGTTTGTCTTTACAATCATTCGTATTGAAATATCAATTTAAAGCTATTGATGTATACCATTTGCTGTGCCAACCGTGTGGTCTGCATCGGGACCAGTATCCATAGAAGCAGTTGACATTCGATGAAGTGTCCAATCAAACTTATCCAACATTTGTTCATTGTGCCAAGAACAAAAAGTATCCTCATCAAAGTTACAGGACATGTCTACAAATAAACAATTGAATTATATGCTTCGTATATTTTGTCCACCGACGAAAACAAAAAAGTCCAAATCTTCTTATCGTTTTTAACACTATAGATCTTACACCAGATGGTGAGGAAAAAGTGCCAAACTAGTTTTATTCTAACCTTTGGACATTTCTGACACACTTACCAAATCTTAAATTTAATACAATATTCATCATACGAGTATATGTAAAAGCAACAACAGTTGTTGTTATTGCAAAATATATCTTTTCGACACAACGATTTGATTTTTATTCGATAGACAATGTTAAAATAAACCTATTTCACAATGAGTTCCGGTGCGTCCATTCGAACAGTAGCACTCGTATCCATGCACGTGGTCCACACATGTAGAATCTAGGGGACAGGGATTGGAGGAACACTCATCGACATCTTGACACCGGAAATACATTAAAAGGTGGGACTTGGAATTTTTAGAACTCACTTTAATAGACTAGTGTTTACGGATGGTTATTTCAAGATTTATTTCGAAATCATCGTGTAACTTCTTCTGAGTGACGGAGAATGGGAAAAGTAAAAAACAAACAATTTAACGCAGAATTTACTTCCTATTCTATGAACTATGTCATTTCAAAATATAAATAGGACTTAATAAGATAAATACTTCAAATATTATTACATGAACAATCATTACGAATGTCCAGTAGCCTGACTTTAAATAAGGTTCTCAAAAAGGAAGGATGAGGTTATCAGACTTTTAAAGACAATGTATTTAAGAATCACCTGTTTGGCAATTAACACCTCCGTAGTCCACTGTACAGTCACAAGTATATCCATTTTCATGATCCACGCATGTTCCGTTGTGGAAGCAAGGATTAGAAGCACATTCGTCAATATCTGCAGATACATATTTAGTAAAACAATATGCAACACAACTGTAAATATTCTCTATGCGTGGATAAAAAAAATCAGTACAATATATTTAAGAGCATTCTAGCCAGTAACAAGGCGCATGTTGATTCAAGGCATCAAAGACGTGGCGGAATGAGTTTCATTATTATATGATTTTACTGGCTGAAGCGCAGTATCCTGCGCGTAGCGGTAGCCGACAATTGTTTTTTTCCTACTTTCATTTATGTTTTTCATGGCAATTGTAAGTGTTATTCCATTATATTTGTATAATCATTCCTCGAGTGTTGCAGAGAATATATAAGCATCATTTAAAATTTGCGATTTTTATGTTGAAAATACAATTATCACGTATGGGTTTTATTAAATGAGATTGAGTGCACATGCGTAATGACCATTTTGCATATTTATTCGGATTTCCCCAAAACATCATCAGTTTTGTCTCATTTTTGTGCGACAACACTCAGGAATGGTATGTCATAAAATCACTTGATTGAAAAAATGTACAAATGCAAAACCGACGTCTACATCCTGAATACAAAATTGACCTTAATCTTTATCGAAGATTTCGTTTATCGAGCGAGGCAACTCATACAAATCATGTTTGCGGAGATAAAATAAGATAAATTAAAATTTTGTTTAACTTTCATTCATTTTGTGTTTTACTTAAAACTTCAATGAGTTTTCAACAAGCACAACGTGTATATATATCGTTTTCGTAGAAAGTTAATATTTTAGCATATCGATCTCGTATGACCGGCGACCAGCCAACATGCAAAACACAGTGAATAACTTTCTAATTTTAACCGTCAAGCTAATTAATATTATATGCCTTTTTGCTAGATGTCATGTGCCGTTCTTTGGAGATTTGACACGAATCAACACGGTGTTTTACCCAAATTTTAATTCAAGTTCGATACTAATAATAATTATAATTGTTATTTTCAATAAAAAAACATTATTTTGTTTTACAAATAAAAATTATCCGTAGACATTGAACATTGCAAACATCGCAATCCCTATAGGCACCACTATAGCGCGGCCAATTTGGCCCGTCTTATAGTTATGACCTTGAAGTATGAATTGCATTTAAGTCAAAGGTCAATAATACTTTGTGAGCAATGATGAAACAATCGATATGCAAATGCCCATACTTATTATTACAAACGAAAGTGGCTATATACGTTTTGACAACTCCATGACTTATTCTGTAAAGTCTGCATCTCAGTCAACCAAGCATACACTTCAAATGATAATCGATAGATGTCGACCTCGCATTGTTATAGCAAGACCAGATTTAGGATTTATACAATTTAAACAGAGAGAAAGAATTGCATGAAACACGAAATATTGTCTTCCCACTTTCTGTAAATGGATTGAAGTAATATTTACCTGTTTCACATGTCACTCCTTTATATCCGGGGAGGCAGTAGCAAGAAGCAGTCCCATGTTTTGTCACGCACGTCCCTCCGTTCTCACAATGCAGCTTCTGGCAAGGGCCAAATCCTGAAATGTATACATTTTATTTTACTTATCTGTTAATCTTAAACTTGATGATACTAAAAGTCCGTCCTTTTTGCGGATTGGCGTTTGTGCGGTATTTTAAACTTGAATTTAAATGTGATTTAACATAGTAAGTTTAACATCTACAATTCGACATCGATTTATTAATAAAGTTAAACATATTTTAATCGACTAGGTAAGTTTAACATATATTAATCGACATCGATTAATAAAGTAATTTGAACATCGATAAATCGACCACGATCTACTAATTAAGTTTAACATCTATTCATCGACCTCCATTTATGAAGTTATTTAATCATCTATAAATCGACCTCGATTTACTAAGTAAGTTTAATATCTATCAATTGCCCTCGATTTACTAAGTAAGTTAAACATCTATCAATCGCCCTCGATTTACTTAGTAAGTTAAACATCTATCAATCACCCTCGATTTACTCAGTAAGTTAAAAATCTATTTATCGACCGCGATTAACTAAGAAAGTTTAAGATCTTTAAATCGAGCTCAATCAAATTACTAAGAAAGTTAAACATCTAAAAATCGACATAGATTTTCTTAGAAAATTTTATTTCTATAAATCCGGTCGAATGGATGTGCATGTAACAAAATAATTCACCAAAATAATTTTGCAAGAAGGAAACACTATAATATGACTGACAATTATAAAGTTATTAACTGATATAATTTCTGTCGAATAAAAAAACGTACATTAAATTCGTCATGATGTATGCTATTAGCTTGTATCACTTAATGAAAGAAAAATAAGATTTAAAACTTCATTGACCCGTCCATACGTCTAACATGTATACACGATCCTGTTTAAAAGCACAGATTTCAAGGTCAAATAAATATGTTCATAAACAAAATGAGTTTCTCACAAATTGTAAACGTGCCATAAATAATTTTATACGCAGAGTATACAGCAAAATATTAATGCACAATCAAATAATCAAAACAACATTTTCTTTACTCATGATATAATTTAAGTCTGCAAGAAAAGATTAAACAAAACATGTAATGTACATCCTAGCTGTAGTTTTACTAGACTATATTACCTGTAGGTGTTAGTGCAAGTACTTTGAAGTTGAGGGTTGTACCGTTAATTCTGAAAATGAAAATAAACAAGAGAAGTTAAAAATTAAAGATAGGAAAGAGGAAGAAAATCATACGAATCAACATGTGACTTCTTTATAGTATGTCATTGCATAACACTTAAGTAAGGCAATTCAATAATTAATGTTTGTTGGAAGTTGGAGGACGGTATCGCCAAAATGACCCAGTCTACCGAATCACTTAAGAAGATGTGGGTCAGGCTCATGCACACAAATAAATGTTTCACGGAAGGCCTAATTACCCAGCTTTTGTGCAAATGGTTTGTTCTTGTCCCTCATTCAAAGTGTACACAATGACTTCAGTAACACATACACCATTTGACTCTTGTGTAATAAAGATGTGAATGTCGTCTTCTCCATTGCAACAATTAATCACTTGGTCGCTGTTTTAAAGTAAAATGAGAAAATTGCGTTTATTTAATATCAAATGAGTACTTTTTCACATATGAAAAGAGATACTGCGGAATCCAAGTACAGACAGTATAATTAAATTAAATTGAATAATATGAACCTAGCAAAAACATTACGATGACCAGATGAGCCTTCACCATCAATCAACAAATAATTGATATTAATTGTTAAATCTAAGTTTTGAAACACAATTTGAAAAAACGTTTATATTTACCATAACTGGGTTTTCGCCGTGATAATAGTAATGTAGCAATCATCATTAGCCTTGCAAATGAATCGGGTTCCCAATACTGGTGATATAAATCTAGTAACCTATAGAAATAAAGACATCCACTAATTCGTTGAAGATATAATTGCTCATAAAAGTATGGTATACTGCCAAATGCCAGAACGATATTCTTGTTAATAATTTGTTTTCCGAGACTATTGACCGAAAAGTGATCGCATTAAACCTTACGGTTTCTCGCTTTATCTGGAATCAGCATATGTTCGTATACATCTTTTGGCATTTCAAACGTTCCGCGTGATACTACCAAACCTACTTATAACGGCTTATTAAAATAATTTACCTGACTGCCATTATTTCTTTGGATATTGTCTGAAGGAAAAAAAAGATGAATGTGATCATAAACAATCCATGCAAAGAAAATATGCTTAGAGAAACTGTATACATACACGACTTGTTGGTAAGAGTACAATCGTGCAACTTAAATTTAAGAAATATCCTTACCTCCTATGCTTTGTGATACTTCAACTTCGAAGCAAAACTCGTCAACATTCATGCTGTACCGGAAAAAGTAATGCTTTATAAAAAACGCATATGGTAATCAAATAAAACGTTAATTTCTTTCCTTGTGCATATATTTAAAAATCATTCCATGCACAAGTAAAACGATTGCAATTTCAATTGACTATTCAAAACCATAAAAACATGATTCAAAACAGACTTACCCGTGTTCAGACCCGTCCACGGTTGTCTGGTAACAACATATATCTGTTCCAGAGGATCCCACGAATGTTGAGTACAACAACTTCAGGTCAGGTGTTTCCGCCACATTGGTGATCACATGTGTGCCAGGTTGATCTGTTATTGACGTGTTGCAGTATCTTTTTACGGGTCTAATAAGAAAAACATATACTTCACGTTTTATATCCAAATGCTAGCATTCACAATAAGGTATGGAGCAAAAGACCAGTCGTGGCATTTTAACTGAATCATTTTATGGTTTCACGGTTTCAATTTTATGATAAGGCCAATTCTTGAAGTTGATTTCGTAAAATCGTAAAACTGGAATTTGCCAAGGGTATTACGCAAAATATGTATTATTCATTTATTAACATCCATAGAAAAACGCACGTCACACAACGGTGCATAAGTCATGATGTGCTAATTTCTGCTTTTTATGTTTATTCAATTCATAATTACGAACAATACTCGCACACTCATTATTGGATATTTATCGACATACCGTTGATTTTGTGTCCCGAAATAAGGTATAAGAAAAGTACACGTCTCATTTGCCAAGCAGACAGTTTTATTTAATACACCTCGAGAATAATGAAACCTCGGTCCGTTGATAACTAAAGATGCGTTCATATTTTCGACACCAGGGAGAAAACCACTGCTTGGGAAATCTGAAGAAAATCAAAGCTAAATTAAGAGGAATCACGAAAAAGGAACTGAAATGAAATGACGACACTTAATATACCCGGTTCGAACCATAAACAGTAGGATGTATGTATATAGAAGTGCTGCTACTATGATTACTTCAGTAATAAACTGGTGAAGGACAACCTTTTAAGTAATTGTCGAACTGTGCTTTAGTTATTAAGAGTAATATACTATTGACAAACCTTAGACACCAACGTGCAGTAATTTCGCTTTCCTACAAAGTGGGGAATCATGTTTTGTGTAGTTGGTATTGCTGTATTACTTACATTCACGACAATCACTTCCATGAAATCCGTCTTGGCAAATGCACTTATATGTATCGACATTTGTGTTTGCTATACAAAGTGATCCATGTCTGCAGTTTGAATTTTGGCATGGCCCAACGACTGAAATAGCTGAAATCGCATAAAACCTCAGAAATACAACATTTTGAGATATATGTTATAAACATTTTATAATTAGGAAATAAAAAAACTACATTTAATAAACCCTTATAGTTATATTTATGTAAACGACAAAAAATACCTGGCAAAGAGGGGAGAGCGTTCTTGATATTGATGGTAATGCAATGCTCTTCTCCATAAACTCTACAAAGCAAAGTTTTGAAAATGATAATATTGTTTCGTAACCATGCATTCAACATTATTTCTCCATTGCATACATTGGTTCTTAAGTTAAACATCAACATACGAATGAATTACCTCGGGCAATTATATATTCAAACAAACTGATACGACGAAATAATGGTTAACACTTTTACATAATAAATAAACGTTAAGCTTAAAAAGTTAGAAAATGCGTAAGAAAGCATACCGCGGTAATGACAGTCTCAAGCAGAGCTTCTGTTTGTCACCAACATTTGCAGTTGATGGAACTTTATAGGACACATCGCTTACACACTCCCAGACGTGGTGGTTGGCCGGAAAGATGTGAACGTTTTCCATGTATTTTGAAACATTGAGCATTGGACTACAACCATGCAATAAAGCTTTCATATTAGCAGTTAAAGCGAAGTGTATTTTCAACAGAATTGAAATATGCAATTTTTCAAAATAATGCATTTAATTGTTTTCTAACTTTTTGATATCGTTGAGGAGCAATGTGCAAATTTAAGATATCTAAGATCAAGCGTCTTTTTGTCATCCAACCGATGCGAGACCTAAATTGATTCCCACATCAGTGGTTACATATAAGCACTCTTATAGTTACATACCAAGGCGATGATATATGAAACCTGGCCCCATCTGTGTAACGAATGTCGAAGTGACAATCAGCTCCTTTTACACATTCGACGTCTTTTACAAATGGTGACAAAAAGAAAGGCTTTTCCTAAAACAGTATGTTTTTAACAGTAAGTGCTTTTTATCTGTAGCATGATATTAAAGAAAACAGTTCATTTCTCTCTTTTTTATTTCTTTTAATGTTATTTTAATTTCAATAAAAGAAAATAATGGTTTAGTTAATTTTCATATACGGGTTTATTTAAAGGCACTTTACTGAATTTGATAGTATAATTTTTTAACATGGATATATGCCTTGAAAAATAGTAAATGTTATAAAGTAAATTATATTTATCTGAAGGTTACCGTTTCTATGACATTTTCTCGAGGGATTGCTGAAACAAACATAGTGTTTTCTTCAGGATGCAATTTTAAAACGATATGACCATTTTTTTTTTCAAGGAATAGCCAAAACATTGATTTAAAGAATATTCTGGAAACATATGTTTTTTAATCGTGTGTGAGTGTTTTTGCTTTTAAAGCAAAACTGTAACAAGATGAGGTATGGTTACAAGTGCCGAAATACTTTAAACTATCCATCCAACAATATATTTCGGCATTGAAGTCATTGCTTTTTAAGTTAGATTAAATGAAATTTGGACATCATTTATTGAAAATCGTTCTTTTTGCAAAAACATACCAAGAAGCCGATGTTGAATTGTTATTCTGGAACATTTTTACACTAAAAACCCATATAAAATGAACATCAACAAATCTCTAATACAAATCTCTGATCTTTGTACAATTTGCTCAACTGATTATTACACAAAACATGTTGTAAAAAATATTGTTTTCACTATTGCAACGAAATGTATTTCAAAATTGAAAAACAGGCAAGAAGAATTATGATACGTTTAAACAGTTGATCCTCCGCTACCACTTTAAATTGTTGAACGCCTAAACTTTCGTTTTTATTTTTTTACACCCATGGCTAAAACAATTTGAAACTATTGTCATTTAGAATTGAGAATCAGCGTATAAGTTACGCGTTGTTACTCTTCTCAAATGGGTACATTAGATTTAATTCGCCTCAACCAGTACGTCTTCCCGTTATGCAAGGAACTATATTATTTTACCTCTCGAAGTAATAATGGGATTGCAGCAGAACGTGCACACATACCTGACAAGATGACCTTTGGACAGATCTCATCCTTTACTAGCCTACAATATTTCAAATCAAAACGCTTACAATTACAGGAAAATACATACTTATTTTAAGCACTGTAATTAAAATAGTTTTAAATAATGTGTATATGTATACTTATACGCATGGTCATGATTACTTGGTACTTTTAAAAGTATGAAAGTTGATGAAGAATACAAAATTGTACGAAAAGTTATTATTTTGCGTTTACATATCATAAGGTTTAAATAATGTGTTCAGATGCAAATTTGCAACACATATGATATAAATTATCAATATAAGAAGGATTTAAATAAATACAATGATTTACCCTGCCGAATCAATAATCTGCAAACAAAATTGCATAGTAGTATTTGCCTGCGTAGAAGGAGAAAGTTTAACAGATCCGAATGAACAGAGACAGTCTGAGCTGGCATTCGAGTAGAAGTATGTAGGCTGGCTGACAAACAAACAAGGATCTTTTTTTCCGATGATGAGCTTTGCATTTCGACTGAAAACAGCAATAGTAGTACAAAATAAATACTAAAATGATAAACAAATTTTCCAATTATGGGAATTCATTCATAAGAAAAAACACCATAACATTCATAGAAGTTTCGCAGTCTGCTTATGCCATATTTACTATAAGACCTTTGCTAGCTTAACGTTTGTTATAATACTAAAATGAATATACATGATTCTATAAACAAACTCCTCCATAACATGGAAATAAAGCTTTCATCATACTAATGTTTTCATAAAAACTAGTATGACATAAATGTTTCACACACCCGTCTTTTGCGCAAAATTGGAACGGATACAAGCACTGTCTTCCTTTTTGACAGTATATGACCTCCTGCACTAAACTTTTCGGAAAACTCTGAAATATTGATATACAAATTAAACACTTTCATTATAAAAGTACACTGTTATAGCTATCAAATATGTTATTTAAAATGTGCTTGATACATATAAGTCAGCCAGGTAATCATCAAGTGTTAATGGAGCTTAACGTAAAGTAATATTGGACACTAACCTCCACACAGGACTGGTAAGCTACAATTTAAATAGGAACACTGAATCAGACTGTAATACTATGATAATCAATACACATGTTTTAAATATAAAAAGGAGACCAGAAAGGCATTTATCAAAGGAGGTGAAGCAATAGGAATTTCATAAAATATATCTTTATTTCTTAAATAAGCGTTCTAAACTACATTAAAGCTACACATTACTAATATCTACTACTTCCCCCGAGATGCTATATGTTTTTGTCACCTTGTGAACAGTTATGTCCAGAAAATCCTGCTCTACAATAACATTCAGGCCTTAAAGGCTCGTGACCATCGCAGAAAGCACCATTGTAACATTCGAGTCCTTGACAACCGACTTTTGCTGGAAAAGAGAATATGTAATCGATTTCGTTAGTTCTTTGCCACACGAGCTGTTTCTTTGGTAGGTGAAACCGAGGTACGGTCTACTTATCTTACAACAAACTGACAAATGTAGAGCAAAACTATGCATGGAGTTAAACATTAAATTAAATTGATAGGCATATCATAAATTTTGTTGTCTATGTATTACTCCGCAGGGAAGAAAAAAAGTCACTTAAACACATTTTAAAATAGATTCGTTCAACACATAGTAACAAAAAAGTAGGAACACAAAGTTTAATTACTTACATGAAGTTTCAAAGTTTGAAGCAATAATGGTGAAACATCTTTCTTCGCCTGATTTCCCGCCCCTGCAGAAGGTTTCAAATTAATTTGACTTACATTGACACACTAAATAAAACATGATTGGTGTTGTACATCATACACGAGTATAAGCACTTCTCTTTACAAATATTATCATGTAAGTGTACGACTTTGTGCGATTATTTTGGTATAAAATCAGTGAAAAATAAGTTATCAGCATAATTACACTTGTTTATGACATCACGATTGCTTCGTACATAACATGTTAACTTAGATCGAAAAACATAGTATATACATTAAATTGTTTAGTTACTTTGCTAATGATAATTCCACACATATTTTACGGTTGTTGTCGGCGGAACTCGGTTTAAAGGCAACATCAAGTGTACAGCGCTGGTTCGTTGTCTTTCCATCAACACAATGATCACACGTTGAAAACGCATGAATGTTCTCAAAATCAGATGAATTTTTATTAACTATGCCAACTTTTATGCTGCAAATAAACATAATTAAAACGTGAACCAATTCTGGACAGGAAAAAAAAAATGTAGAAGATAGATGTGTTATTTACAAACTCGCCATTCGCATTTGTTTGCCCTAATACGAGTGGCATCGTATTTATTTACACCTTCCAGTTTACAAAACATAATGACTTGTTTGTGCCATTCAGTAAATAAAAACTTTATTTTTTAATTTGTCACCCTCAAGAATGATATAATATATTGTCATGAGTGAAAATCACTTCCTAAATACTACCATTCATTTGCATGTTTAGCCCCAGGAGTGATAGTGTATGTCACATGACAAACATCATCCGCTTTGCAGTTTACATTTGTCTTTTGTTGAAGACTTGGTTGTATAAAGTACGGACGGTCCTGTGGATTTCAAAAATGTCACCTTGCTTATTACGGAAAACAACAAATGGTTGTTAAAATCACAGCACTTAAGAAAACTGCATAACGATACGATTAACATTTCTATTTATTAATTGATTAGCAATGTCATGAATGTTAACGTTTTATATAATAACAATTAACAGCAATATTATGAGCGCTATAAACATATATATATATATTTTATGTCATCGTATATATACATATATAAATTAATTAATCTACGTACGTTCCAGCTGTAGACCAAATCAACGCCTGAAATATAAACAGTGATCCTTTAGCAATACGAATGACGTCGGACTTTTTATAAAATGGATTTATGAATAAGTTATTGAAGTATTTTAAGTTCATCACTCTAATTTCTATTACTATGCCTGAATGTGAAATGGAAAGTAATAGACCAAGTGAAGATGCTTACCATCGGTGACTGTAATAGGAAAGCAGACCTCGTCCTTGTTTATTCTAAAAGAAAAACAAAACAGTTAGAATGTTATGGAACTATGATAAACGCAACCAACTGAGGTGACAACTCTAGAAGGAATATTTTAAATACGATTATCAGCATTATATCCTTCAAGCAGTATTATTCTATATGTAGTTCATTTGTTATTTCTCACATCAGTTAATTATTTAATATAGCCTGATATCATTGTATTCTGTTTGCGTATTGTTTTAATTTGATCTCAAATGAAGTTATACACACATCATGTTCACTGTGTTTTATCATGTGAGTATTAATACATGTTTTACTGTTGCGTTAAAACTGTTTCAAACTTGTTTCTATGTCATCATCTCTGCCTTTTTATATGCCAAAGATGTAAGTAACACATGTGCTTTTTTGTTTTTGTGTTCTATTCTTTGGCGTTTACCCTGTGCCATTAAACAGGGTTTATGTTTAAACCTTTGGCTACTGCGTTTGTTTATGTTCTTTTTCACATAAGTATTGCAATTTGAAAATTGTACTGGGTTTAAGATTTTCTTACTGTTGTCCGATAGAAATGAAAAATAAGAAAAAATATTAGCATTGAACCGCCTTTAAAAATATTAAATTCCATGCAGTTTTTAAACAATCATTCAAGTTATCAGAAGAGATAAGTCTAAATACCTTAAGTCGTTAAATGTTTGCAGACAGACATGATATCCACCAAATTCATGTGGTAAAAAAGTCACAGTTGTTTGGTAGCCCCCTGGTACATTTAGCAACGGCTTTGTTTCCATGGATATTATTTCAAGCTGCTGACTGACGAAACCCAGTTCAACAATAGGACTGCAATAAATCGAAATACAAGTGATAGAGAAAATGAAAATTTCTTAGAAGTTCAATCAACATTTTATTTATGACAGCATTATTATAACGTCGATTAACGTCATTTCAAGACAATCATGTTTGGTCAAAACAATTTACACTTAATATTTATGCTAAAAGACTTAAAATTGTCCTATAGATTCCTCGGATTCATGTATTGTATTCAATCATTATTCAGTATCATCAGTGTTTAGTTATCAAAAAAAGAATAATTTAATTCACGAACACTTGCCTTTCATAAGCATATTTTCCGATTAAGGATGCATACAACCCACAATATCTGTTCTTGTTGCAGCTGACGGACACCGGCTTCGCAAAAATGTCAAACTTCGCCTGCATTTAAGTAATCCAAAATAGAACGGAAATACAAGTAATAAGCTGAAAAAATCAGTTTAGTATTCTTCCATATTTCAACCGATGTAGTTTCCTGTTTAATATGCGTTGTAGTTCCGAGTGAAAACGGTTTCTAAGAATGCTTGTGGCCGGACATTTATCAATCATTATAATGTTTACAACAGGGACGTAAACAAAATTGTCAAACAATTTAGAATGCACCTGCGTAAAGGCATACCGTTCAAACCTCAAATTACGCTGACCGAGACAAACAATTCTACAAGAAACGATACTCGGATAGTGTTATATTAATATATCGTTATCATTTATGATCACAACCTCATACTTGTCCTATTAAAGAGCTGAATCTTTATCGTACCCAGCAGCGATTTAAAGAAAATACCGTTAAAAACAGAGTGCTCAAAATGCGATACATGTATTTTCATAAATCATCATCTTCACCCTCGTAAAAATAAAAATATAAAGTTATAAAAAGTAAGGTTGGTAAAACTGCGCTGCCCTTCATATAAATTTGCTATTTGGATTAATTAAAAAATGAAAAACAAACAATAGAAAGAATGTGATTGCTACTCACCCCGTTAATTGATGAATCTTTCAAAGCGGACGAAACCTCTGAAAACAAGTGTTGAACCAACTAAACGATATAAATCGAAGACACTGAAAAGGCATAACTAAGGCAGATGTTTGTTTACGCTATAAAATGGTACGCTTGTACTGTAACAGTGTGTGTGTGTGTGCGTGCGTGCGTGCGTGCGTGCGTGCGTGCGTGTGTGTTATCTAGTTAATAGGACTGCCTAACAAAGTTACAGCCACCTTGTGACATAGTATAAAGACAGCCGAGATATGGCTGACAGATCGAATACGAATGACAAAGGTCAAACTGTGTCCACAAACAAAGTCGGCACCCATATTTTGCTCTACATGAGAGAGACCAGTGTGGCAATATAATCCTGAAACCGATATCGGTCCCAGATTTCCCAATTTTGTAACGAGTGTCGTGTTTTAATATATACTAACCCTGCTCACAATCATTCCCTGTGAATCCTGCTCTGCAAATACAGTTTGTGTGCTGGCCAACATGGATGCAGTAACCGTCATTTTTGCAATTGTTTTGTTCTACTGTGCACTGACCTGACGGAAAGTTTAAATCCCCAATAAAAATATAAAGGGTACTAGTTAATAAATTAGAAGTGAGGCTATCGAATTGTTTTTAATTCATTAATAAAAAATATTCCAGATTAATAAAAATCAATTTAGAAATGGTTGTTGATACGTTTATAATTTAAAATCTAACCCTTTTCACATTTGTCCCCCGTATTTCCGGGCTGGCACATACACTTGTCCGTATTTCTATCCACCATAAAACAAAGACCCTTGTTTTGGCAACTTCCATGCAAGATGCTGCCACTCATTCCACAGGGATCTGTGCGCAAATTATAACTTATATAAATAAATCTACATAATGTTATATAGGTCTTGAGACAATAGGCTGATATTCATAACACACCTTTTCTTAACTTAAGTCACTTCCCTAATGTATAAAGATGAGTATCTGTTTTGGTTCGAAAATTGATGTATCTACAATAAAACTATATTAAAGTGACCTTCAGTATAAATCATTAATTGCATACCATAAACATTTTTATAGGCATAAATAACATAATACCTTTTCCGGTTTCAAAATTGCTTACGGCAAAACATCTCTTGTCACTCGTGGTTCTGTAATATGAATACGTATATTTATAAAACAATAAAAACGCAAACTATTTTCTGTTTAGTATATTACTTCCGTATGTTCCTACGTCCTCATTCAACAAGGGTCTTTCGTGATAATATGATTGGATAACCAATAACAACTCACTTTTGTGTTGCAAGGAAGCACATCTTCGTGTCCGCGGCGTGTGTTGGTTCATACGCGATTTCAGTTACGCAAACGCTTGATCCGGCATGTAGGTGGGTCTCGAACACGGTGACATCTTTAGTAGCGGACGTTACCTGTTCGCTGGAAGTTCAAAGAAGAACTATACACGCTCAGTTGATAATAAAATGAAAACCTAAATGGCAAGCTAACTAGCAAAATACATAATTTATCTTTTATTAATAAAATGCTGTATGTGACATATTTTGCTTAGTTACTGTTTTATAATTGATTATACGACTATACCCCCCAGTAGAGCTATTGAAAAGGTTTCTTCTTACGATTGTAAGAGAACCATTCACGAGAATTTTGAGTAATCCCACTAGCCGAAACATTGTATTTAAAAAGGCCATAAAAATAATTTAAAGTTTATATTTTTTTTCTATTTATAAATCTGTATTTATTTGTTTATTAATGCATTTATTTGCTCACTAATAACTGCAATTCACTTATCGTTTTTTCTTCAAAAGTGTCCTCTTACAGACGTAAGTAACTGTTTTGCTAGGACGAACACCAATTTTGTCCGAGGCGGAGCCGAGTGGTTTCTTACGTTTGTAAGAAGACATTTTCGAAAAAAGCTCGTACTGTATTTATAACATATTATTACAAACAATTATAAAGATGTTACTGAAACATTCCACGCTCGTCACCAGTAGACAAGGCATTATACATTTGAATTAAAATGGCAATCTTAGGTTGCACATAGTTTCGACTTATTTTGTTATGATTACACTCACCATCCACTTGCATTCGAGGATGTATATAAAAACAGTCTGCACGGTTTATTTCTATAACATATTAATCGGGTGTCCTGAAGTAGTGTAGGTGCAATGAACGAAGGGGTCTGAAAAACAAAACATCCCTTGACAAAGACTTGTCGCAAGACTAAACGAAACGAAACTAAACTAACCTAAATTAATACTTATATGTGTAACTTGTAAACGTTGATACTTACATCTGGTAACGATCCTGTAAGGACAGAAATGAAAATTGTGAGATTTGATAAAAATATTATTCAGAATATCAATATACAAATGATTTAATTCGGTTAGTTCAATGTGACCCATAAACATTTATTTCAGAACATATAATGTGACTATTATATAACATATTCATGTTTATACATTTTTGTTGTTACCATGAAATTTAAAGTTTAAAAGCCTATTTTTGGTATATTTAAATTTTATTTAAAGCTTATTATGTAGAGCAATTATATTTTCGTTTTCACTATAGTGTAAATATTAACAAATCTCTCTCTGATATTTGCTTTCAATCATATATAAATAAATATATACCAAGGTCATTTGATATAACAGAAGTATAATACCTTTCTGTGTCACAAATTCCACTTCAATACACATTTCACTGGTTGTGTTGTTGTTTGTCCTGTAAAAGTATCATTCATCAAAAAAGGTGAACTAATGTTTAAAATAGTTGAACTACTATTGGCAAATAAGCAAATTACGATCGCAATTCCAACTTTTAAAATAGTTCCATTGGTAACAGCGCGGTTCTTGCGAGCGTAATTAAAGGCAACATTTAATTGGTCGTTTGAAGTGTATCAATTGCTCGGCGAGGAAATGAGTCCACATCTTTAGTAGTAACTTCAACGTGATGCGTGACAGAATAAGTCAAATCGCTGTCGGCTGCAGTCGTTGAGTATTTGATGTGTTAACATTACATTTTTTATTTAGATGAATCAAAGTATATTGTACTAAAGGTCATTAACTGTTAAGTAGATCGGTGAATAATAAAATTAAGTCTTACCTGTCCGCAATTACAAAGCAAACATATTGTCCGGATGTTTCAGAAACTGTTCCTTTGACATGCACTATACTTGTAAATAGTTTAGAAATGCCGGTCACGACATTCTGCTCTTCAACTGGACCAGCTGTTGTTTCTATCAAACTGTCAGTGGTTTGAATACTCAACGTCGGTGCAATACTGTAAACAATTATCGTTGGTGAAGTTTACATATTTTATACTTTGTGACATTAGGTCGCCGTTAACCCGCCAATAAAACTTTGCATAAGCATATGACCCCTAGACGCCAAACAGATATTTAAAAGCAATTCAAAATTAAAGACCTATGTTCTTTAGGGATAAGAAAATTGAACTGGCTCACTTTATTTTATAATTTACCACAATGAACAAAATAAGTCCAATGTTTCAATATGATGGTATGATTAATTAATGAGGTTTTAAAGAATTGAGTCAGATTGTAAATATACCCGTTTTTCGAGGCCATGTATAGAACAACAGTGCAGTTTTCAAGACGATCATCATTATCAATTCCACACGCATATTTGCTTCCGGAATGGACTGTTGGTTGAACAAACGCAACGCCTTGCTGTTATGGTTTTAAATACAAATAAAGGCTCGGTATAAATGCAATACAGTTTATGTTCATGCGCATGTCTTTACTTCGACCAATATAAACTGTTTCTTTGTAAATCATTTAGATATGCTATACTTGGATATTTCATCAAAAGTTCAAAAGACAACTATAAAGCTTATATACTCTGTCACATACCACAGTTGTAGATATGTCGCCAAAACCTTGAAATAAGATTGACACATACAATTAAAATTTGCAATAAAACTACTATAGGCAAGGTACATGAACAAAAATGCAATAGTTATTCAATTATTTAAAAAACAAAACAAAAAACACACTATAAAACCTTTAGTGTTAAGAGTAACCAAATGTAGTTTGTTGATTATAAATGTAAATATCATGACAACCGTTGCAGTGCTTTATACATTTACTACAAAGAATTTTATCCGATGTATTGTACAAGTAGAGGTCATTGTCTTCAATGTGTACCTATTTCGCACTGCACTCCAGTGTACCCGATTCCACAACGACAACTACCGTTGACACAGACTCCATGTTCCCTGCACACTGTATCATATGTAAATCATTAAACATTTATTTCAATCAAGGAAATTGACAAGTAAAAGTGAAAGCAAAAAATCAGGTGTCTTGCTCGCATTATTTCCGGTTGATTTAAAGTGACTCTCTTATTCATAATCAACACATACATATGTATAACAAACATCAATTTTGAGTGATAAACATTTAACTACTTACTAAATAATGCATTTCTGAAAAATATTGACTGATAACAAGATTGTTACCGTGTATTTAAAAGCTTAGAACGCAAAAAAATATTACATTATTGGTGAATGCTAAAATATTTACAGTGATCTACTATCGTCTCATTAATAAAAAATACGTGTTTTTCTGCATCTTCTTTTAAATTAAAATCGGTATCCTTCATTAGAACCAATGTTTTTGACATTGATTTATCAATTTTAGCAAATTAAAACAATTTAATTAATTGTTGTAAATCTTATTTGGGAGTGAGAGTGTTTCTTTAACTGTGCAGGAAATTTAGCACTCAATTCTTTGTTTTCCTACAATCTCCATTTGAACATCTACAAGGAGGAGAACTGAAAGCATAACTTTGATGATAATATAATTATAAAAGAAAACAAATGCTCAATAAATGACTTCTAACAAGCACTGTTTTAGAGAAACGTATTGACGGCAACTTCGTCAGTTAGCAACGTCAAACGCCCTATTTTGTAAAATTTACAAAATATTATCAAACATGTGTTCACAAAGAAACGAACTTAGCAACAACAGTACAGCTATTAGCTCGGTTTGTTGTTATAGTACTTCGGGAATTATAGTACTTGTCGCTGGGACATTTTGTCGTCTTAGCTCTTAATGTAAAAATCTATTTTGTTCATGAAATCTGTCCAAAAATACTTCGAGCTCGCTGCATAGCCGGTTAAAACCTTATGCATCTGTTTGTGCATTGGTTTCAATGTTTAAACCATAAGCATATAATGTATCGTTTTATCAAAAATATTTATTTCATCAATTTCTGTAATTACTTTTCGACTGTAACTTTTCATCGAGTTTTCATTTACGCCAAGTTCAATACTTGTCTAAGAATCAGTTTTTTTGTAATAAAAATATTATTTAGGTATTTTTCAAAGTAAACAATGTATACTAGATCCGCAAGTCCTCCTCAGAATGATATGATAAGGGGGCGTAGTTTGTTTGTTTGTCTTTTGAACTATATTTAATGCTTGAAACACAATTGAATAGATACATTAACAATTATATCAAGTTCTGAAACTACGCTGATGTTAATATTTTTGCATTATAGTTTACGAAACAATAGATCTTATCATGCAATAATAATCATGTTTAAAATAATATGTTCACGTGCGAATATATAGATTATGCCTGTGAAACGAGGACGAAAAATAGATATATAAACAAAATAGACATTCAAAAATACTAGTAAGAAGGTAATGCAGACATAAGTTTGAGTATTATATAAGGTTCACTTCTGTCATTCATTCAAGCTGCTTCTGGGTTGTTTTGATTTGTATAAACAATAATAAGAACGCAATAACAAGTGCTTAATTAAGATTGTTCGATATGAGAAAGGTAAATAAAGTAAAGAAAAGATAGAGGCGAAAGAAGAATATTGTAACAGGTCAATACCAAGTGGAAGACATAAGTTTGACAAGCTCAGAATCTGTGCCATGTTTAAAGATAGTGGACTGGTCAATGGTTGTACAATATGTTTGCAAAACAAATTCTCGTTAGGATTGAGGAAGTGTGTCCGTAGCCTTGCGTGGTAGACACAAACGTCCGATATCCGTCGTAAAAAACAGTTTTCACGTTTGTTTAAAGTGACACTCTTATTCCAAATCAATACATACACATGTATAACAAACATCAATTTTGACTGATAAACCTTTAACTAATTACTAAAATATGCCTTTATGGAAAATAATAATTACTGATAACAAGATTGAAGTCGTGTTTTAATAGCGGAAAGCGCAAAAAGGTGATTGGTGAATGCTAAAAGATTTACTGTCGTCTACTATAGTCTCAAAAGGTAGATATACCGTGTTTTATGCTCATTTCTTTCAAACTTAACTCGGTATCCTTCATAAAAAACAATATATGTTTACATTTATTCATCCGTTTTAGCAAATTAAAACAATTGAATTAAGTTAATCGTATTTGGGAGTAAGAGGGCATTTTCAAGGCTGTGTTTAAAAATGGGCAGAGATGGAGCATACCGAACGCCTACTGAAAGGGCATTCCATAAGGCTATGTAAGATTTGATAATGCTGACACCATACAGATAGGAGTTGCGAATTGCATGAAATGTTGCGGAGATTTCCCGAATTCCAAAGTTGTTTCGCCAATACGTTAGTGTATCAAAGAAAACATATAAGGTAAAGTCGTTGAATGGAATTTTAGGGTGACCTTGTATCCACTTCTTCTATTCTTTGAAGACTCGCATGCAAATTCAGTGAACAGGTTGGTAATGGATTCGAGACATGTTGCACCACAATCGATACTTCATGTCTTTTTATCAATGTATTTCTATGTATTTCTGCTTGCAAAAGATTGACTAAAACATCACCAGCATACTCATGTAGTGATCTTATTAAATTTGTATGGAGTATTTTTTGTAGAACAGTATCATCTTCTAAAAGACGAATAGGCGTCCGTTATTTACAAAAATAATATCGTTTATATATACTACTAAGAAAAGAGATCTTAGAATAGAGTCTTGCCGGACGCTGCTAGTTACGTAAATAGAATAAGAGTGCAAGCCGGAAAGAACAACACGTTGTTTCCGTTGCTAAGATAATCAGGAACCACGAGAATAATGATCCTGAAATGCCACTTTGGCGAAGCTTACAGAGAAGACCTTTGTGCCAAACACCATCAAAATGTTTAAAAAATGCTACAAATAACCTGATTATTTTTGTTCATCAATGGCGGTACTATAACAGTTGACTAATTAGAATAATTGATAAATAGAAACAAGTTGGTTTATATTTTGGAATGATCCCCGACTGAAAATGGGTAAGAAAATATGGCGTTTGAATGAAGATAAAGATGTATATTTTCTACAACGTTTCTGATTAAAATAAGCAAGGAAATTGGACAATAATTTTCGGCGTATTGAGGCACAGTCTTCTTGATAGCACAGACATTTGAAAGTTTCCAAAGACGGTGCTCTATACCAGACCGTAGAACATGGTTGAAGAGCATTGAACAGGGTGAGCTATATACAATAATATTTTTTAAGTAAGAACACAATCAGGTCATGTTGCCTTTTCGGTCTTTAAAACCTTGATGAAATCAATGACATCTTCGCATTATATGTTAAGTCAGGCATGGTTACCTTGAAAGAATCTGTAGCATTAAAGAAATGTTGTTAGGAACTTTAAGGATTGATTTTGATAGAAAATAGTAAAGCCATCATCGATAAAAGGGGTGAGGTATGTCGATGAAGACGAAATACTTTACAAAGTTTATTTAAAGATTGTCCAAATCTTAAAAATAGTTGTTGACAAGTTGATTGTAGTGAGCTTGCATTGCATGTTGAACAAGGTTCGTAACATAATTCTGGCGTTGATCATAATTAAGTCAATATAGATCCAAACAATTGTGTGTTTGCTCGTCGTCTTTTTCGAAAGGCTGTTCATTATGAAACCAGAATGGAGCATGCGTTCTAATTGAAGCTACTTTTTGTAAACGGCCATGATTGATAACATTTTCGAAAACGTTATTGTATCGAGGTGAGTGTAAGATTTACTGTAAGAGTTGGCATATGATCTCTGCGTATTATATATGCTCCTTTTGAAAACTTCCACAGTTTCCTTTGAATAAAGAACCAGAGTTTTATTTGAACGTAAAGTATAGTATATCGGACTAAACTGCTAAAGGAATGATTTAATTGTATAATACGAAGATGAATTGTTTATGTTGAAATTGAAATCAGTAAGCACAATGGCTTTATGCCTGTATGATTGTCTTATGATAAAAACCTGATAAAGCATTCAAGACCATGGGATTTAGAGTTTGTAGGTTTATAAAATGTACCAACAAAAGACGCCTACTTAATACATAGTTATAATCAAATAATAGTCTATATCGTAACGTTCCATGTCATATTTTCCCAAAAGAAACAAGTCTGATTACTAGTATGCCGCCATACGGATCAGTAGGTATGTCTCTTGTATATAGCGTTTGGGGATATCAAGAACGTGCTATCGTTGTTGTGTTTGAGCCAGGTTTCGGTTAAAGTAAGCACATCGTACATTTGTAGATCTGCATACAAAATGTCTTTTTTTCCAAGATATATCCAAACATTGTAACGGACTATATTTAAGTTTGAAAGCACCCAGACGCTTTCTTGTCTTGATCTGTTTTCAATAACATTTATAACTGTGATACATTTAAACACCGCTATTACGCTAATGCATGGAGCGTTAGAAATAAATCGTCTATTTCATACATCTCTAAATTTGTAAATACCCTTTGTGCAGGCTGCATTGTTCTGAGCCGTATGAACATCCGCTGAAGAAAACGCAATAATAGTGTTTAGTGTTAACTTTTATTTTTCGTTACTATTTCATACAAGTACGGTATAAAATTTCTTGATTGGCCTTTTCACTTAATCTGTAAATGGTGCTAATAAGTGACAAATTTATTCACCTTTTTTAGAGGTGGAACCTCTTCGGACGCCCGCACAAATAAACAATGCATAGCACAGGCGAAACACTTATGTACAATTATTAAATCTCTGTGTTGCCGGCTTTAAAAAAATGGTCATTTGAAATATATAATATTCACATTCACAGATGTAAGACTACAACTATTTTGTTCTGACTAACATGTTAATTTATTGTTTTTTTCTATTAATGTTGTTGGTTTTCAATGGATATACATTACCTGTTTCACAGTCAGTTCCTGTGAAACCTTGAAAACATTGACAGGTTCGTTCATGGATACCATCGACACAGACACCGTGGTCGCTACACGTATTACCCACACAGTTGTCTATTTCTGCAATAAAGGTCAACATAATAAACTTAACTTGAGTATTTTAGATACTTAATTCCGTATTCTAAGCTAGTCGATTAGTATAAAAACTTATTAATTAGTTAATGCTATGTTTACGAAGGTGTTCGCTGATGTGCTCAACGAGAGTTTTACCCTAAGGGGTTTTCACCTGTTCTGTAATTGTGCTTTTATAAACGTTTGTTCCTCAAATCTGGACTTTGTAACACGCATTGTCAGGTTGAATCGATGATCAATTCCCTCCCCTCTCCAGAAAAAACCGTGTACGTATATATAGGTAACAGTTTCAGTAACCTTCAACATGCTTTGAGCTCGATGTCTTAACTTTCTGAGCTCTTCTGTTAAACCCACTTGAATACATTTAAGCATATTGACTTTTCAACATACTTTGATTGCAATTCTCCCCATTGAAGTCAGTAGCCGAACCTTTTTCATCAACACAGTAACAGTAGTAAGGTTTCGGAGGATGGTAACAATGTCCATGCAGACACGGATTCGGATGGCAATGATCCAAGGCTGTAAAAACACACGATACATTTTGCGTCATACAAATATGTATATAGTTTGCATTTCTATTGTGTAATCATTAGGTTTGATATTCCGTTTGTAAAATACTGCTATCAGTATGTGCTTGTTCGCTTCTGTGCTATCTGAAGCTAACAAGAAGCGTCAACGTGTACGCTCGAGAACTTAATTAGAAATAATACAACATGTAAATAAATATGTCCGCTGTTTTGGATTTAATAGCATTTTATGCATCATACATACACTAAATTGCAAACGGAAATGAATGTAAAATGTTGTTAGAAAGAAAATTCGTTGTTTCACGCGAAATAAAACCGCGTTTAGTTCCAACTATCGGCGCTAACAACAATAAACTTGGCAATGTTTTATATTATACTGTTAAACGATGGTTAATATGTGGCCTGGTAACATTAACACGTTTTAGAACTCAAAGAGTCATTTGTCTGGCTTATGTAGGTCACTACTTTTCGTCATATATTTTGCTTGTCCGACAATGCGAAAGCTTCCAATAACCGAATCCGTACATCATTTATATTAGCATAGTTCAAGGTTTGTACACATTTACAGTTTAATACATTTTTCAAAGTTTTCTTTTTTTTCTGAAATATCACCTATTCTTTTATCTGGAATGACCGATGTTCAATCGATAGCTATAACATAAAGACACATATAGCGACATTGGCTTTAGAATGATTGGTAATCAATGTTTCATCAGTGTTTCATGTTAACCTTTGTGACTGGATTTTGGTTAATTGCCGTATCATCAAATACTAACTAAGCAAATACTACTTATCATAACCGTTAATAACATTTGCGATAGGCTTTTAAAAATTAAATTATATTAAATTACTTCGCTTGAAATTTTCCCTTGATGCCGTTTTAATCCTTAAACGTTAATCTCTAAGTGATTAAAATACAAGTCTATTGTATCCATTTATAAATTGACGAATTTATGTTTAATGAGTAGTTTGTCGATTGGTGCGAATTCACATGATGTCCAAACTCATTGATGTATATAAAATTAATTGCGTATTTCGCAGCTCGACAGTGGAGGTCAATATGTGACACCCATTCACCCTATCTCATGTTATGATGATTTACAGTTTAGGGTATGTTTGAACAATACTTTATGCTGATCTTTATATAACACACACTACTTAAATACAGATGAATGAGGGTACTGCAGAATTATACATAATTTTGATAACGGTTATTTTAAAATGTACAGTAAAGTGTGTAACGTGCCGGCAATGGGTGTCTTAAAACTAATAGTTCAAATGTATAGTTGGCCCCATATCAAACTGAAAACTAACATCTTTAAATAACCACGTTAAATTATTCATTAGGCATTCTATTCCATTCACTTTAGTCACAAAGCTTTCACATCTGGGATATTTTTAACTTTTTAACCGACACTGTGTTTTAATAAGACACCATTGTAGGAATTCGGCTTTATGAAGTGTCGAGCTCGGCATACCAGCATTTCTTAAAATCAAGTTTAACATTTTAATGCCTGATACGAAACTAAGCAATTATACGCCGACGCAGTTGCTTAAATAAGTTTCGTTTCGGTTGAGGAAAATCACTATCACCGTTAAACTCCATTTTTCCGTCTGTGGATTCGGATTGGGGTGTGACTGACTCTTTTATGACATGCATGCCAAACCAAAGACGTTCATTCAGTGTTGTTTTTCATGATTCAGGACTAATGATTGTAATCATTTACGTTTACCACGCATTTTCATTTGATGTGTCAAAGTCATATTGAAATACGTCATACAATGCTTAACGGAAGGCATAGCTCATGCATTTACGTTCAAAATGAATAGGAATATGATTAGTATTTCGGACTTTTTTAACTGGAACAATTTTATACTAACCAGCATTTCCCTAACTTGAGCAATTATGCAAAACCAAGCGCAACGTGAATGCATAATTATTAGGTAATAACAGAAACAGAACATATAATACTTTTCACAGAAAGGCATATCTTTAAACTCGCAAAAATAGATTCATTGCAGAAATTTTGAATTCAAATCTGTACGAACTAACATATTCTGTGAAATTATTGAAAATATCAGAATTGTAGATTTTTTGCCTCGATTATTTAGCATGCAATGTTAAACGAATCTCAGAACAATTCAACCTCTTAAAATAGCTGTACAGGAAATTTTAACACAAGTTTATTGTTTTGTTTGTATTATTATGTTCGAAGCTAGTTGCAGTACGTTACACTTTAACACCAATAAAGGCAACTATAGGAAACTTTTGATGCGCAAGATCGAGCATACCATTGTTTCTCTGGGTTTCATGTTAACTTTTGCGAACAGTGAATGTTTATAAATGACAATGATCAACTACTGAACACAATAGAGCATCATACCAAAAATACCTTAACGAATGGCAAAGTGTTCAACATGCAGCACCATGAATTATATAATATAAATATATTTAAAGTATAGAAAATCAATACAACCTTTGTCACAGGTTGGTCCAAAGTAATCGTCAACACATTCACAATCAAACAGTCCTGAAGAATCGTTGCGAGCCCGACATACACCAGAGTTATGACACGGTGAAGAGTAGCACGGATCTGAAAGAAGAAAAAGCGGAGGTAACACAAATAAGTCTATTTTTTATTACAAAACTCTGTCTTAATGGTATCATGTACGTCACCAAATTTGTGAACGTTTGCTACGATGTATTCTTTAACAGCTTCTTTTGCCTCTAATCACTTTAAATACATTTTGAAAAGAAAATATGACTGAAGAAACTCATGAAACTTTGTTTTTGTTTAAGTTTCTTTGTTTTGCATTCAAAAGAAGGTCTGAGTTCTTAAAACATATTTTGTAAATAAATGGAGTTGGGAATCTACGCATATTTATTAAAGCTTTAAGCTTTATGAAATTATACTATAGCCAACAATATTTGGATTTGTTTTTATATTTTACATCACCCATTTCGTTTGTCAAAAATCTTGATATTTTTTTTGAATTGGTGATCTTATATGACAATTAAATGTTATTATATTGTTATATTAAATTATTTTTAGTAGAAAGGTTAACCGTTGGTGTACTTGTTGTGTGTCATTACAAAAACGTTTAATCTTTAGTCGATTTTTTTCAAACTATAATTAAAGCATTTATAAAGGAATAGTCCTACATTATATTTTTTCTCAACAAACGTAGGTATCGATCAATTATGCTCATCTCAAGTAAAGAGTAAACGTTTAAATGATGACGCCTCATGAAAGTGCAACAAAGCCAACTAAACAGAACAAATACGATATGATTCTTACCGACCTATATAGATTTTAGCGGAAAAAGGTTTTCCCCCCTAGGGGGAATTTTGTAGACCATGATTTTATAAAAGTGTATCAACATACATTTTAAGAAATATTAATGCATTGGCCGTTGGAGCGTTTGGAAACTACAGCATTTTAAAGTTCGATACCAAATAATTTTTAAACTTTCAACTATAGCTTACACTTGTAAAATACTGTTGTTTCATAAAAGAAAAAGTGTAGAAAACTGTTTTAATTCAATAATATATGACTTTATTTTACACACTCATAGTTTTTCAGCTAAAAACAAAGATGTTTTATGGCTCACTTTACTGCAAATTACGTTACTTCACAAAGTTCAATATATTATGACGAATAACAAGCAGAAAAATAAACTGCATCGATTTGATGAGAATTCATTAGTTAGACATTAAACTTCAGACATTACAAGTAACTGATGAATAAGACATAATTTCAAGTTAAACTTTAACATGTATATTACGTTACATCATAAGAAAGGTATGTCGGCTGTTTATACAGATTAAATTAATAATGCCTTCAATGAGCATTTATTGTCATTTTGCAATCCTATCTATACATTGAGCTTTGTTTCTGGCACAAAAGCAAATTACAAATATTGTAATCGATTAAACACCCAACACGCCTTCTTGCTATGGATCAACTATTACGAAAGCATAAGCTGTGTATTGTCAATATTGTTTGCTTTTTTGATAGAACTTGTCATTGCTGGGTCACATAAGGCATGTCGGTGCCATTAACGTGTCGTTAATTGGCCTTGCCCCATGAAGGTTTATATATATATAATTTAGAAAAGAAAAACAATCACAATTTTAGATAAATGTGCATGTAGAATACGTTACTTTGTAAAAATACGTTACTGACAATTTCTAAAGTAATTTAAAACAGGACAAGATTTATTAATTTTATATAATTTTCACATCACAATTCTAATCTGTTATGCAATTACATGACTTGACATTTTGACTCATTCATTCATTGCAAGTCAGAACATACCACTCCTATATTCATATTAATTTAATGGACTAGAAATATAAATTACATTCTTAAATGGGAGTACTTTTGCATCTGCCAATTGTAGTTTACTTTATAAGTGTTAACAAGAATATCCTTAGCCATGCAAATTTAAATTATATAAATATAATTGTACACAATATGTTAAAAATTACAATCTAGAAATTTGCTGTACATCGTCGTGTGTTCCTTTAAATGCAGTTTACATGCCATTAAAACAACTTGACATGTGCTAACAGTATGTGTCATATACATGACAAATTGAAATGCTCATTCATCGTACTAATCTTGCAAAATTTACATGAAAAACACAGGTCTTTAAATTATTTATTATAGTTAATAAATAATTTTGAAAGCAATCTGCAATCAGTCAAGTCAAGTAACTTTATTAAATGTTCGTAATATTTTTAAAGATTTATTCTTACTCCCAAATATATTTAACCACAAATAATACAAATGTTTTAATAAACCAAAGAGGATAACTATACGTCGAAAATATTTTTTATAAAGGATACCGATTGTAGACGCAGACAACACGGTATTTCTACCTTATGAGACGAAGAAAAATCACAGTAAATCTAAAGTCTCACCAATCTCAAAAAACTGCGTGTTAAGATATTAAATACACTATTAAAATCTTGTTATCAGTAAATAATATTTTCCAAAAATTCATAATTGCGTAATTTGAAAAAAGGTAAAAGTGTTTTCCCTCAAAATCTATGTTTGTTCTACACATGTGTGTATTGATTTTGAATAAAAGTGTCACTTTAACCGATATGCTCGTAATATAGCGACATCCAGTTTTAAGCTGTATCAGATTCATCTTCAAATACGAAGTAGGTCATATTATCAAGCTCCACTTCCGAGTCACTGTAATTTTCTTCTTCCATAGTACACAAACTTTTGATAACTTCTTGTGAAACAATCTTATCACATGTGCACTCGTTTTCGATACTACTTGACACTTTTATCCAACCACTGTATATTACAGCTCAATGTTGGAGTGGGTAATTTTCATGGAAGTATTGCCAGACGTACAATTTGTAGATGACCATAAACTGTAAGGGGTGCTCTTCAACTCATGTTGATATTGTTATAGGAATATAGAGAGAAACCTTGAGAACCTAGGTTCTTCTTTGCAGAATGAGTCATATCTTACTTTGTTCACCTTTGTATATTTGTATATTCAGCAGTCAAGTCAATTGGCAGATTAAGGTCTAATTATTGTCCGGACTTTGTTGTGTTTTAATTAATTGTAAATGTTAAGTTTCAAACTGACCTAGGTATCCAGCATTTGCCGTTATTCCAGAAGCTTTATCATTTTTAAAATCATTTCAAAGATATATTACATACAGCTTATTCAATAGTTTCATTACATATATTTTGTTCAATATTGTAAAAATATAAACAAACCTGTAGGTTGAACAGTAAGAGGAAAACATGTTCTTTCACTTGAAACTCTGTAAAAAACACATGCTATTTCAGTTATTGTTGATTAAGATTAAAAGGAAATGAACGTTTGTATAGTTATATTTGTTATATATATTTTATTTTTAATTTTTATTATTATTATAATTATCATTTTTATTATTTTTATCAATTTTATTATTTTTATCATTATTATTATTATTATTATTATTATTATTATTATTATTATTATTATTAGTAGTAGTAGTAGTAGTAGTAGTAGTAATAGTAGTATTAGTAGTAGTAGTAGTAGTAGTAGTAGTAGAAGTAGTAGTAGTAGTAGTAGTAGTAGTAGTAGTAAGAGTAGTAGCAGCAGCAGCAGCAGCAGCAGCAGCAAAGCAGCAGCAGCAGCAGCAGCAGCAGCAGCAGCAGCAGCAGCAGCAGCAGCAGCAGTAGTAGTAGTAGTAGTAGTAGTAGTAGTAGTAGTAGTAGTAGTAGTAGTTGTCGTAGTATTGTTGTTGTTGTTGCTGCTGCTGTTGTTATTGTTGCAGTTGTTGTTGCAAAACTGCTATCGATAAGAACATAGTAAGTGGTAAAAATGAACTTACCCTTCGACAGTAACAGCTTGTAGACACATATTGTGATCACCGTGAAAAGCACTTGTAATTGTCAAAGTCGTCTTGAACAGTAGCTCTCCAGTTTTGGTCATGTTTTCAATTTTTCCAAAATTGTAATCCATTTTTCCGTCAGTTACCCACACGCGGGTAATGTTGCTAGAAAGTCAATACTTATTTAATATATAAAGTGATATAATTACAAGAGCCGTCGTAAGACAACGCGCTCGACTACGCCGCTTTGACTTAGAATACATTAACGATGAAATAATACCAAGTTTGGTCTCGTTATGTCAAACCTAACTAAAATTATTCGATACATAAGGTGACTTTGATGCTGCCCTCCCACCAGCTCGCCCAAACAATGACACAAGTCATTCAAATAACTTGTTTTCCCATTATGAAAATGTGGTTAAGAATATACAAATATGCCTTTCAAAGGAAATTAAAAAAAATAAAAAAAATCAAGGGCCATTTGTTTTAAGGCTTAAAATGTAGTTAGGTTTCTTGTTGTAAGATGGTCGTTAATAATTTTGAATTTTAGCGCATTTAATGAACGGTATGGAAGTTTTTTTTATTAAAATCCCAACTTGCCCTTAACCTTTACTTGCCTAAAACTTTAACCTAAGTCAATCAGGGACCATAACTTGTATTAAGGATATGGAGTTATGTCATTGGGTATTGGTCCTGAAAAATTGTGTGAAGTATTAAGTCAATTAAATGAAGGGTATAGAAGTTATTAAACAATATCCCAACCTGCCCTAAAACTTTAACCTAAGTTCCATAGTCAATCAGGGGCCATAATTTGTATAAAAGATAATATGCAGTTATCTAACCTCATTATGTGATGGCTCTGAACATCTGTGTGAAGTATTAAGTCAATTGAATTGATGGTATTGGAGTTTTAAAGGAAAATCCCAACTTGCCCTTAAACTTTAACCTGCCCTTAAACTTTAACCTAAGTCAATCAGGGGCCATAACTTGGAAAATATGGAGTTATGTAACCTCATTGTGTGATGGTCCTGAACAACGGTGTGAAGTATTAAATCAATTGAACAAAGGATATAGAAGTTATTAATAAATTATCCAACTTGCCGTAAAACTTAAACCTAAGTTATATAGTCAATCAGGGGCCATAATTTGAATTATAGTTTATATGGAGTTATCTATCCTCATAATGTGATGGCTCTGAACATCTGTGTGAAGTATTTAGTCAATTGAATGAATGGTTTTGGAGTTTTAAGTGAAAATCCCAACTTGCCCTAAAACTTTAACCTGCCCTAAAACTTTAACCTAAGTCAATCAGGGGCCATAACTTGTATTTAGGATAATATGGAGTTATGTAACCTCATTGTGTGATAGTCCTGAACAACTGTGTGAAGTATTAAGTCAATTGAACAAAGGATATATAGAAGTTATTAATAAATATTCCAACATGCCCTAAAACTTTAACCTAAGTTCCATAGCCAATCAGGGGCCATAATCTGTGTTAAGAATAATATGGAGTTATCTAACCTCATCATGTGATGGCCCTGAACAACTGCGTGAAGTATTAAGTCAATTGAATGTAGGGTATTGGACTTACAAGTGAAAATCCCAACTTGCTCTAAAACTTAAACCGGACGCCGACGCCGACGCTGGGACGAGTAGTATAGCCCACCTATTCTTCGAATAGTCGAGCTAAAAGTGTTGTGGCAATTATACGACTTTTTGTCGTACGGTGCGATTTCGGCAAGCACTTGCTTGGCATAATTTTTATATGATGGTTTCGTCAAAAAGCGCTTGCGCTTGACACCACCCGTAGAAAAATCCCATCTGTGACCATCTGTGTAAACAAATTACAAAATGAGGTTACGACCGAGAATTCATATTAAAACGGACACGTAGGCCTGATTGAACATTGTTTTATGATTACAATCTAGGCGTTCCAGAAAGGATTTTAAGCGCGAACATTAATCGTTTTCTTGTTTTTTTCCGTGAAACAAACAAACCTCTGACTGTAAAATCAACTTTTAGAAATTTATTAAATTTTGAAAGTACCTGTCGGATTTGATGAAAATCGGAACAACACAGGAAGCGTCAACTGGACAAACTAGTTTGTCATCAGATGCTGGTAAATCAACAAAGTACGGTTTGCCCTTGAAATTTGAAAACATGCGTTATAGCAACATTTCTTAAAACAGTGTAATTAAATCGCATGTCAGTGAGTCTTAGTTCAAGTGCTGCAATGTTAAATGGCTGTCCAATACTTACATTACTTGATTGTGAAGTAGTGTGAAAAGCTTTCGCTGTAAATATAAACAACATAGGTAACTACACACTATTATGTATGTGCAATAATTATAAACTAATAATAAATGTACGGTTAATATCTGAATACAATGGTTTTAAAGAGCTCAAGAGAATCGGTCCTTGAAATGGATGTCAGAGACCGATTCCCGATTCTCTTGAGCTCTTTAAAACCATTCCCGCTAACCTCGATATTGAGATCTTGTGTTGTTTGTGTTATCTTGAAATCTGAAGATATTTAATATATATCTTATATAACTAGTTGGGCTATAGGTTGCAAGAAAATTATTCTTTGGTGGCTATTCGTTTTAGCAGAAAAAAATACGACAATGTAACATGACTATAAACGGAAGAGTAAAAAATGAAATGTCACGTTTCATATTTTTATGCGGTAAACCATCATACTGAAAACTGTTTCCTTGCATTGACATTAACGTCTATTTTTGGTAAAAGCTTAATCAAATGCGCATCTTAACCGAGAGGCAAACATAAAAAATACGTCTCGTGGCCGGTCAAAATACTCAATGTAGCTAGGCAAAATACGCTGATGTTTTTCTTTTTGTTTCGTATTTTTGACCCGCCATATGGCGTATATTCGCCCTTCCAAATAGAATGTTTTACCCCGCCACTTACCGAGTTGAAGTAATTTTCGACAGAAAATACGAAATAGCCGAAATCAGTTACTTTTAATATCTTAAATTGACTTAAAATATAATGTATTAACCATTTTCAAAAAAAATATCAGACAACCGATAACGTTTGCAACATATCACCATTAATATAAAGCATAAAATACAGGAAAAGTTTCAAATAAAGGCGTATTTCAAATGCGACTAAGTGACGGAAAGGGATAGAAACAAGCAATTGATGTTAAGAAAACGGCAGATACTATAGTGAAATATTGTGTGATATTTTGGATTGACCACTGTTTCAGTTAAATGGACGCTTATTATACTGTTTAAAGGGAGGACAATGGTTTTCATAAACTAAGGGGTTTGGTATTGGTATTTGTTCTACAATATCAGTGAAGTATTTGGCTGTCCACAAAACATATCTTATACGCACGTTGCACTTCCAGTAGAAAGCATCGCTGCTCATCTGATTCATCACTGAAAATATCAAGAAGAGAACTTATCATTAACAATTCAATATCAACATGTTCATGTTTAATTGTGTGATAAGATTCCACACTCCGTATATGCTTGTTTCACATATTGTTTTAAATGGGTATTTCTATACAAGATCCTTCCAATAAGACTATTACCTTTATAACTGAAGAAGATACTGAAACCTTTTTTATAGTATTTGCATTTTGATCACCCGTTTTATTAAAAACAACGGACTTTGTGGGAATAAAATTTTATGAAAATCTATTTTTCTATTTGTCACACTCACCAAACAACAAACGGTTTGAATACCTTAAAAGACAAACTAAGTAAAAAACGCAAAACGAACTTGTCAAAATAAATAATGTATTGTGTAACTGTTTGGAACAACTATAAGGAAAAACATGATATTTCAAGAAGCGTATTATTATTATTATTATTATTATTATTATTATTATTATTTAACCCTGTCGTTATGAATTTTATGATTCTTTACATACTATGAAATAAAAGTAGGTATGATTTAATGGTTAACATGACAAGACTCAATATGATCAATTTTGCACAGGTAAAGTTTTGTCGACGGCTTTTTTTTTAATTAATCGCCGATAATTTTTCTTATGATTTTAATTACCCATGTACTGTTGTTTAAGGAAACTACCTGATCCGAATTTCTTGAATCTTCTTAAGTCTCTTATAACAGGATTAAGCTAAACCCACAATTTTTGTCTTTCAATATTTTGCATTTCATATACCCCTTTAAATATTGAAAGGAATTATCGTTACGATTATCACAATACACCATTTTTTAATTATAAAAAAATCATTATAAGTATGTATTTTGGCATATTGAAATAAGCAACTAAAGCCTGTTAAGTTTAAGAAGTTTCTCGAAACTTGGCCCAAAATAATATTTTATACACTTCAGATACATTTTAAAGAACGCATTTAAGAGACGGAATGAACTTTCTCTAACATGCATGTCCTGTTTGTTTCTCTATCTCTAAATAGTTGTGTTTATACATAATGAAAGAAAAATGCCATTGTCCACTACAGATTTTGATATTTAAACTGACTTCAAAAAGACCCTATATCAAATCCGGACAGGCTACTGAGTCATCTGAGTTATGTCAATAATGATGAAATGTGATCAGTCTTATTCCTTATTGAAAAAAAAAACGTTATGTTGATGTTGAATAATATTTTAAACAATTACTTACCCTATGTCATCAAAAGCAGCGATGCAGATGATATGATTGTCAACATCGTAGTTAGACGGCTGCCAGGAAATTTCAACGTATGAAACTGATGGGTCAGACGTCTTTTGCACTTGAGATATATTGAACATATTCTGGGTAGTCCTTCCAAAGGGTTTGAAACTTTGAATTTTCCTATTTGTTATATAAAGAAAATGAATTGATAAATGTTTATGCAAAAACAAACTTGTGTGTTTGAATCCGATTAATTGAAACTCTTCCCTCTATCTGGGTAAAAACAATGATAATATAATACATCTAAGATGCTATTAAGATATAGTGTTAAATTCTAAAACAATTTGATAAAACAGACGGGTTAAAGTAGAGTGAGTCAGTGTAAGTGAAGTGCTTCAAACTAAATTCGAACATGGCTCCCACATAGTAGACAAAACTGTGATTCGGACAGCGCAGTGGTTAGCGCACTCGCTTCTCACCTAGGCGACCCGGGTTCGATTCCCGGCTCGGGCGCATGTGAGTTTGGTTTGTGGCCACCAAGCCGGACAAGTGGGTTTTCTCCGGGTTCTCCGGTTTCCTCCACAACACAAGACCACACTCTCGCGTAAAATCGTGCCAACGAGAGTGATTAATATAATGTTGTAATAACTTGTTCCACAATCGTTGTAAAATAAATATGTTCAAACAAACAAACAAAACTGTGCTTTCGGCCATATTTAGCTGGTAAGAAGTAAAAAAACAACAACATGTTTGTGACGTCATCCAGTGTTATTTTTTACACTGCACAGGTAATTGGACTGCTTTCGTACTTTATTTCTACATAATGTCTAACATTTATAGAATGGACTGTCCAATGTTTTAATCAGGCACATTATGTCATTTTTCATAAAACAGACAGTCAGCAGAAAAAATAGATTGTTGTGGTTAACATACTTTTCAATCAAGTCGTTTGATGACAAACTTGGTTTATTTATAAATGTTATCGAAATTCTGTTAAAGTAGCACTGATTTGAAGAAACTTTAACTTTAATACCTGTTTTTATTACGGTTTAAAAATATAAATATCATTGGTATACAATTTTCCGATTATAAGGTTGTATGTAACAGCTGGAATCCCAATGCCAATGTGACTGAGGTTTGCGCAGCCGTAAGGGAAAAGAAAAACATGAAAAGTTGCTGCATGTTCCTTTAAAATTAGAAACAAAAAATCTCCGTGTTAAAAGAAATATACACAATGATTACAAATTATGCACTTGTTATATATTCTATATAAATTGAATTGAAGGATAATAATTTAAGACAATAACCCAACGAATAATTTGGGTTTTATATGTATGTATTATATGTAATCTCAAAATTGTTTTAATGTCTCTAAGAGGTATACATGATTATCATATTTTCTATGTATGGAGTGTCCAATAGGTTGATGAAAGCGCCACGAAACTTATGATTTGAACCTCGTTGTTAAATGCGTGCCTCGGACTGCTCTTTTTGACATAATGGACAGTTTTTGGCCTTTCACCTTTACTTACACAAACATGCGTACAGGTTTTAATCAACAATTGCTATTTCAAATGTGAAAACGGAAATGAGTTGACTAAATAACTCTCTCATGAATACTCTTCCTCTATCTATCACCAATAGTCAAAATGTCATTAGCTAATATCGGGGTTTATTCCATTCACTTTTGTTAGCAATACACTTTCGAGATGAAATCAATATTAATTCATCCTTGTACATATATGTTTATCAGTTACTAACAAGCTAATTGTATTAAAAATCATAAGTTTTCATTACCTATTTTTAAGGTTTGACGGGCACTTTTGGATTCGTTCGAACGTTGCCCGTGAATAGAATTGTTTAAAAGTAAAGAAACGCTTGTCGCACCTACAGTCTTGCAACCCTATCATAGCTTTCATTTTACCTTGTCGGAATCGCCTTCGCATAAACAGTTGTTTTCCAAAGACTGCCAACGTACACAACAAACCGATAATTTGGAGCTGGAGTTGGATCAATAAAGATCGGAGAATCCAATGTCTGCTTGATGAGTACGGCAATCTAAAACAGGTATCACTTTACAGTTGATTTAAACAATAGCTAATTTAAATGCGGGTGTAATAAAATTCTGCAAACGACTGTTAGACTTAAATAAAAGCCCACTAAAAAAACCTTAAATACTGTAAATAACCAGTTCTACATTGACACAGATGTATAGAAATAATAGAGTAAACAATTTCAGGTACATTTTAAAAATAACGCTAACATACGGCACACACCTGCACACAGCAAGTACTAAAATATTGCCCACTAGTTGCTGGATTCCATTTTGCAGAGCCAAACTCGACTGTGTGTTTGTTCTGATCTTTTATTGATACTGGGATAGCTATCTATGAATTGTCGCTGTAACCATTGGCCAGCGTAGCTTCAATGTCTATTGTACAGTTCTGAAATAGGTATCCTCATTTTTGTGCGCTTTGTGTGCGCTTTAAATATATGTTCGAAGTTAGTGTTTAACTTTCATACCATCATACCATCATAAATACATAAAGTAAAGTCAATATTATACTAATAGTTTTAAATAATAGTGCCCAGCCCGATAGCAAAAATTTAACGAGAGAAAAAAAACGTCCCTATAACATTTAGACAGTTTTATAAGCACCAATATTACAAAAGTCATTTCAGATCAAAGAAACGTATCATCGTAACTACCAGGCGTGTTCTTTTCATGAAACTGATAAATTTCGTTTAGTTTGATTTGTTACATATGGGCGATATAAACTTACTATGAATAAGATAAGAAACACGATCCAACAGCGAAGATCGCAATAAAGGAAACAAGCGGAATCAACAGGGTTGTTTTACTAAATGATCAACCTACCTCATTCACAACAACCCCGTTCGGGGTTTTAGCACGGAGTTCCCCACTTTCCTTGTATGTCGACAATGAACACTTTATGAAGTCATCTTCCTTGTCTATAACCGGTAAATGCAGCGTTGTAGTTTTGTCAAGTTTAATGCTGTAAATACACAATTTGTTTCATTATGATGTCGCATTTCCCGTTTTTGTTTGTTTCAAAAACTCGGTGATAACTTTTAGATGCGGACTTATGGAAAGCTTTGTATCTCGGACAATCGATATGGAGCACTTAATACATTGACAAAGCCCGAAAGACTATTACATTCAACTTAGAAAGTCACACTGAATCGTCATTAAGGTAAACGTTTATATGTTTACAAATAAGACAATCAGATTGAAATTCACAAAATAAATGTCGTACTAGCTTATTATTAATTGTGACGTTGAAATTGACCCCCAAACTCTTATAACGATCTTGCGGGACGGTTTTTAAAATAATCTGCCTATTACGTTTTTGTCAAACGTATGGATGAGCAGTTACAAATTGCAGTAAGGAGAAGTTAAAAGATTTAAGATACTTTCAAATACAGCAATAATTGAAGAAAAGAAGAAACTTGCCGGTATACAGCTTTTGCCAGTGTAACTGGGCATTCATTTCTGGTGTTGGTATCACTCCGTATTTGCGGCCTTATTCGAATCTGCATATGCCATGTGAGACTATTACCTTGTATAGTCAATGGTATCCAGTCGGGTGCTTTGATACTGAAAAAACGTTTGAGTAGTTACGTATTGGATTATGTGGACTTCCCGTTTTACTATGTACAAAAACGCATTACGATTTGGAGGGGTGTAAAAACAGAATAAGTTTCAGATGTGTACAACAAAAGTAAAATGCCTTAGAGTTTTTGACATTTGCTTGAACTCTACATGAGACTTCATTGGATAAAACATAACTAGTCGTTCATGAAATGAATCCGATAAGATATAACCACAATGCCTGATAAATAGCACATCAGATTACATTTGATGATGGAATATCATATCAGATGTTGATTAAAACAGACCCTTCGATCGCAAAAAAACAGCTGCAAAGTGAAAATCCCTACATAGTTTTATGAACAATTTCTTTTTTGTTAAAAAAAATATGGGAGAAGCAACAATGTGTTTAGTCGTAAAGTAATACACGCTGTCTATAATTTAATCTATATTGCTTGCAAATAATCTCTACCAATCCAACATACGCTTTTTTGACATTTTTTTTTATCAAAACACGCGACATTTGCGAAGCATTATTGATGTCAATCAGTCAATGTATAAATACTTTGAATAGTGCAATGGTTATCTGTCAAATCTAGTAAATAACAATTATTAGACATTTTTCTTAAACTAACTTAAGATCCTCCCGAACGTTGTTGGGTTTCAGCTCAAACGAGAACTTCATAAGGTCCTGTTCCCACTTGTCTTTCTCGCTTACGGCCCAAACAGTTTCAGTGTAGTTTTGCATCACAGCATCCTGAATAGATCTGGTTTGAATTGTAATAGTGTCAAATACATCGCTGGTAGGAAAGTCAGTGGAGAAATTGCCGAAGTAGTAAACATCTCCGATATTTGTCCTGGTACGTGTTGGCGTACCTATGTCTGTCTCACTGCATGTTAACCCACATGGCCCCGTTCCAAGAATCCAGTTGGTAAACATTTCAATACTTGCCTGGTTAAAAGCGTAATACATCAATCATGAACATATGAATTATCAAAGTGGAGTTAAATTAGTTTTCATTAAAATCATGTTACAACAATGCTTATCAAGGTAGCACAGTGCTGAATCAAGTTTTAAGCACGGTTTTAATCAAGATAGAATCGCAATAGTGTGTTAGATGATTACAGTATCTATAATAACTTTTTCATAACCTCGATATTTGGTTGTAATTGATTTACATTACAAAACAATAAGATCTATCCTATTGAGAATAATTAATATTAGGGATGATAGTCCTCAGTGTTTATAAATATTTCGTGAAATATAATTTCCTACGTTTGAGTAAAACGAATTAAAAGGAAATTATTTTCCCTTGTTTATAATGGAATAACGTTCACATCGATTCTTATATGAATGATCTTTTTGTTTTTACTTGTCTACAAAACAAGAGCTGTCACAGAAACAGCGCGCTCGACTATTCCGCCGCTTGTCAGTGTAAGGATTGAAAAGTTTTGGCGAAACATGCATGGATCACTGTTAGATTAGATTCCAATGCAATACATGATGTACTGAGATATTAACATAAATGTGGTTACATGCAAAATTTTAACCAGAATTTTTAAGTGTAATAATAAAGGGTCATTATTTGCAAAACACAGTTATATAACTTGGTTATTCAATTAGGTTGGGTGGTTGAATACCATTGTATTAAGTCTCAATGCAATACATCAAATAATTGCTGAGATATTATCCTATGTGTGCTAACATGCAAGACCTTAACCAGAATTTCTAAGTCGCATAATAAAGGGGCAAAAATATATAATATGAAAGATAGAGTTATCTAACTTGATTAAATAAGAAGGTTAAATGGTTGGGAGCCTGTGTGTAAAGTTTCAATGCAATACATGATGTATTCGCTGAGGTATTGACTTAAAAGTGGTAACATGCAAATCCTTAACAACATTTTTTATGTCGAATAAAAAATGGGCCATTATATGAATTTAATGCAAACTAGAGTTATCTTACTTTGTTATTTAAGTATATTGGATGGTTGAGTACAATTTTTATAAAGTCTCAATGCAATACATCCAGTAGTTGCTGAGATATTGACTTAAATGTGGTTACATGCAAAACCCTAACCAGAATTTCTAAGTCGAATAATAAAGGGCAATACTTTTGCATTAAATGCAAACTAGAGTTAACTAACTTGATTATTTTAGTAGGTTTGGTGGTTGAGTACCATTGTATAAAGTCTCAATGCAATACCTCAAGCAGTTGCTGGGATATTAACCAATGTGTGCTTGCAGGCAAAACCTTAACAAGAATTTCTAAGGCAAATAATAAAGGGCAATTATTTGCATTAAATGCAAACTAGAGTTATCTAACTTGGTTAATTAAGTAGGTTGTATAGTTGAGCACCATTGTATCAAGTCTCAATGCAATACCTCAAGTAGTTGCTGAGATATTACCTATGTGTGCTTGCACGCAAAACCTTAACCAGAATTTCTAAGTCAAATAATAAAGGCCTATTATTTGCATTAAATGCAAACTAGAGTTATCTTACTTGGTTAATTAAGTAGGATGAATGGGTTGAGTACCATTGTATCAAGTCTCAATGCAATACCTCAAGTAGTTGCTGAGATATTAACCTATGTGTGCTTGCACGCAAAACCTTAACCAGAATTTCTAAGTCAAATAATAAAGGTCCATTATTGGCATTAAATGCAAACTAGAGTTATCTTACTTGGTTAATTAAGTAGGATGAATGGTTGATTACCATTGTATCAAGTCTCAATGCAATACCTCAAGCAGTTGCTGAGATTTTAACCTATGTGTGCTTGCATGCAAAACCTTAACCAGAATTTCTAAGTCAAATAATAAAGGCCTAATTTTTGCATTAAATGCAAACTAGAGTTATCTTACTTCGTTAATTAAGTAGGTTGGATGGTTGAGTACCATTGTATCAAGTCTCAATGCAACACCTCAAGTAGTTGCTGAGATATCAACCTATGTGTGCTTGCACGCAAAACCTTAACCAGAATTTCTATGTCAAATAATAAAGGCCTATTATTGGCATTAAATGCAAACTAGAGTTGTCTGACTTGGTTAATTAAGTAGGTTTGATGGTTGAGTACCATTGTATCAAGTCTCAATGCAATACCTCAAGTAGTGGCCGAGATAAGAACCTATGTGTGCTTGCACGCAAAACCTTAACCAAGGGGTGACGCCGACGTCGACGCCGACGCTTGGGTGAGTAGTATAGCTCTCCTTATTCTTCGAATAGTCGGGCTAAAAACATAGCGATGAAATCTTCACTTGTATAACTTGATATAGTACTTAAACATGAATCATGTAAATGATATATTTTCTATACATCATTGTTAAGGAGCTTATGGGTGATGAGGCCCGACATCTAATGGTACAAGACAAATTCTGTAAATCTGGATACCAAACGGGCAGAGGTTTCTGAGTTTTCCTCAGAAGGAGGGTTTTATCTCAATTTTTCCTCGGCCAGTCGACCACGTCTGCTAGTGCCATTTGTTTTGTCAAGCATGATGTTATCTCACTGTGAGGGAGCAAAAAAATCACTTGACCACAAATGCGAACGACCACGGAGAAAATGAGACAACAAAACGTATGTTTTTTATGTTTTCTTTTTTATCTTATTCAAATTAAAACAAGACGTAGCCCACGGTACGCCACATTATTTCCGATTTTATGTGGTATACCGTCTGATATAATTGGTGTCGTGTCGTAGTTTTTGAGAACATTCAATAACAAATTTGGAATCGGCGATGCAGACGACCACACATTTTGTATATCTTGCAAAAACAATGCTAAAATGGCTAGTTTCACCTGTTTTTTTACGAAAAACACATTTAAAAGCAAATATATAACATTTAGAGTACCTTTGCAAGGCGTATTGATGTTATTGAAGACAAGACTAAAATATCAAATAATGCGAACGACCACACTCGAGAATTTTAGGCGAACGGCCACACTTTTTAAATTAAATTTTAAAGGGGTTGCAAATAAAGCCTCCGTGGTGTCAATGTTTTTGTCTATTGAAAATATTAACATCAAATGGAACCTTTTGAACGATTGCATCTAAAACTAACTTACTAACTTTGTTTAAGTTTAAACAGACACCATCAATTAACATTTTGCTTTTGAATAATACTTTTTAGATGGAACGTTCACAACCCCAGGTTAGTTCTATTTGAGTATTGTGGCCACGACAACATGGAGCATCCCATGCCGGTTTATATGAGCTATTCATGTTAAGAAAAGCCGGTCACACTTGATACATTAAGGTTTGTTTCAAATTACACTTATTATGTGCTCTTGTAAAGCACTACTGGGCAAAACATTGTCATATTTGTCATATAATCTTACATGCGTAAAGAAATCTCATATTATTATGTAAAGTCCGCCCGAATGACTAATGACACATATGCCTCTTAGTCTGTTTCACTCGTTCTTGTTTAATCACCAATTTTTGTATTATAAGATGAAAACACATACATTTCATTTATCTCATCCACTCAATTTCAGGGACCATATGTTCGATAGGCGTTCGACGAAAAAAAGAAGAGTGGAACAGTATGTTTGGATTGAAATTCCTTACAAAAAGGGGCACTGGGTGTAAGATGGGACATGGCGAGGAGAAATTATTCAAAACGTTATTTACATCCAAAATGTTGACTATCGATATGATCATATGGAACTTCTAATGCTACTGGGTAGTTCATTTATAACCGGCGCATGACATGTGTAGTCATTACTCAATTACAAAGTTGTTTCTGATTAAATATGTGTTGTGCCATTGTTCTGTATTGACACGTCACTTATATGGCAATACTTGTTATTATATGGCAATACTGGTTAAGATTAATCAAATAAAAATGATATTTGAAAACGTCTATTGTGTTTATTTAAAATATACAAAATCACAGTAATGAATCACAAAGTATAAATCACATCAATATAAAACAAAAACAAAAATATCAGCATTTGTTTGTGAAACAAACGCATTTATAAGATTGATATAGCATGAAATACTGATCAGGATGTTTACATGCAAAACTTTAACATAAAAATGCAAGAATTTACATATAAAGTTCTGAAAAAAAATAATCTCAAAAATGAAATTAATCACAGTACAATGATCTTTTAAAACAAGAGCTGTCACAGAGATAGCTTGTTCAACTATTCCGTCGCATTTAAGTTTAGATTGCAGTTTTGGAAATACATGCAAAACTTTAACCAGAATCTTTTAGTCAAATACTAAAGGGCCATAATTTATATTGTATGCAAAATAGAGTTATCTTACTTGATTAATTAAGTCGGTTGGATAGTTGGAATCACCTGTCTAAAGTTTCAATGTAATATATGGAGTATTGCTGATATATTGACTTAAATGTGGTAACATGCAAAACCTTACCAGAATTTCTAAATCAAATTATAAAGAACCATAATTTTCATAATATTCAAACTACAGTTATCTTACTTAATCATATAAGCACGCTTGATCGTTGAATAAAGTCTCAATACAATACATCAAGAAGTTGAAGAGATCGTAACCTATCTGTGCTTCTATGCAAAACCTTAACCAAAATTTCAATGTCGAATAATGAAGGGCAGTAATTTGCATTATATGCAAGATAGAGTTATCTCGCTTGATTAATTATTTTTTCTGTATAGTTGAGAACACATATCTAAGTTTCATGCAATACATGTATGTGCTGAGATAATGACTTAAAGGTTTTACGCCGACGCCGACGCTAGGGATAGCTAACCTCAGTCTTCGAATAGTCGAGCTAAAAACTGATCGCCTCAAACAAAACCAAGAATTTACTAAAACAGTACTGAAAATGCCTTCCTGGTAATGTACCCGATTACTTTTCAAAAACAAAATATTGTTAAACAATACAATATGTTATTATAATAAGCATGTTACCACAGGAAAAGTAGTATTAAGATTAATCGAACGAAAATTAAACGTAAAATAGAGCATTATTATAATTAATCCATTTTCTTATACCTGGAAAGGCTGCTCCGGTGCCGAAACACTTGTTCACACTCTGGACATTTAAGGCTTGACTCCCCATTGTGCATATCCATATGTGCCTTCAGGTTTGACTTTCCTGAGAAAGACATCCCACATTCTTGACAATTACACCACTGCTTTTTTTACGTCGAATATGCTTTCGAAGGTCAGCATTGGTTGGAAACGATTTCGGAAAAGTAAATGCATATCATTTTATAAAAAAATCTATCATATAATATTCTAAGTTTAATCTTTGTCTGGAATGTGTCAAAACAAATGGAACATTTGAAGTAGTCGACCTTTTTACATAAAACGAATCAACGTTGACCCAATATTGCTTATTCAAGAACAGCAACACAAGTAAATAGAACACCGCTAGATTTTTTTCTATCTAGGAACAAAAACAGCCTCGCTAAACATTGGCTTATTTTTACTGGTAACACATATACAACGACTTGTGTAAAATATAATCAAGTTAAAGACACGGTTATGACGTAAAGACGACGACAAAGCCGACGACGAAAACTTGGTTTTAAAAACATTTCGGCCTTACCTATTTGATAAATAGACGAACTAACGGTTTTGTCATACTAATAAACAAAATAAAGGTTTTGCAGATTTGACTTATTTGAAGCGATACTTCTTCAAGGTTTCTAATATAAATTATTCTGTATAAACTAACCAGTGTCTATTCAAGTTTGCCCTGCTGTGGAAAATATTTTCACAGCACATATAACCCTTTCCCGTTCCCGATATGTGTTGTTTCGTGCTGCGGCAGTGTGGAAATGATCGCAATGACCTTGCCACAATATCTTCAGACCTGAGGATGTCGACTCTCCATATAAAAGATATACCATAGATATTAACAAATAAAGTATTTAAAACTGTATTCGCACTCCTGTCAAAATTAGATTTAAAAAGGGTGGTCGCCTAAAATTCTCGAGTGTGGTCGTTTGCATAATTTGATATTGTACGATTTCTTTTAAAAACATCATTTCGTCTTGAAAATGTATTGTAAATTGTATATATTTACTGTTTATATTTTTTGTAAAGAACCAGTTGAAACCAGTCGTTTTATCATTGTTTTTGCAAGATTAACAAAATGTGTGGTCGTCTGCATTGCCGATTCCAGATTTGTTTTTGAATGTTCTAAAAAACTACAACACCAAGAATGACAGACAGTATACCACATGAAAGCGGAATTCATGTGGCGTACCATGGGCTAGGTTTTGTTTTAATTTGATTTTATTTAGTAAAGAAAATTAAAAAAACCCCATACCTTTTGTTGTGTCAAGATCAACGTGGTCACACGTCACAAATCTTGTATGTGTTCATCGGTTTCTCAAGAGGTTCTCTGAGACTTCCAAAAAATACTATTGAAAGGTATTGATTTTGTTCTTTTCTATAGAAGGTTATAGAATGGTGTTCCGAGAAATTAAATGTTTGTTCAGTACAAGTTTGATGCTGTTTTAATTCTATTTTATGATATAAAGGTTTAAAGATACTCAATAATGTTCAACAACCGCCTTGCACAATTAATGGGAAAGGATAAACATTCCGTTGAAAAAAGTCTTATTTTAAGCAGTAGTATTTATATGATCACTATGGACAAATTAGTGTACTGGCAAAAGTTGAGTTCGATTTTTTACTGTAAAAAATCTGTATGAGCAAAAAGGATTCAAATGCCGATGACATTCCGTAGCCGCTGATATTTTTACTCTGATAATTTGTTACGCTCTTGATTTTAAAATAAAGCTGGATGAAATCCCATTCGGTGTATTGAATGTGTATTTTTACCAGTTTTAAGCATTTTAAAATTCCTAAAACTATAGTTATTTTAGTAAATTTAACCGAACTTTGACGGTTATACATGTGCATAGATTCACCTCCAAGGTCATTTTAATACAGCAATAAATACTCTTCAATCTATATAATTTGTTCCTCTATTTTCGTAATTGTATACCACGAAATACATTATTTGTGGCCATGTTCGTATACTAACTGTATATCACATAAGCTGCAAAAATGTTTCTTTAAATAAAGACTAATCACCATCCTGGGCGTATTATAAGACCTTAGATATTTTTAGGAGTTTCAGTCCGCCTCTAACGGTAACGTGGCAAAACATGATCAAGTATTTACATAAACATATCTGTACCATTTGACGAAGCAGTTGTTAGGTCGTTTGATGAATGAACCGAACTTAAAGCAAAGGAAACACCAAATAATATCGCATAAATATGAAGCTAGTGCGACACAAAGTTAACTTACCTGATCTCGGAGTGTGACTTTTAATTAGCCTTTTTGTCGTTTATGATATATTTTCAATTTGACTCGTTGTGGTTTACATGATTTTATGTAAACATATCAATTATTTTCTGTTGCCATTGGGGCCTTTAACGTTCGGTCGTTGCGAAATACCAATCATGTAATGAATGTGACAAATATGTCTTATTCAAAGCTGTTGTTAATATTTGATTTGATAAGGAACACATGTACAATTGTTTTGACGTCTTATTGTGTTTTTGGAAGTCAGCTGAATTAAATATGAGATGATTTTGAATAAAATCTAATAAATATAACTATACTAAAACTACCTACCACTACATTCTTTCCAGTACCATTCGAAAGTGTAAAACTTATCGCTCCACCCAGGAATTGTCCTTCTTGGAACGAATGCTGCACACACAACGACACCAAAATCAAAACAAACGCACACGGTAGCATCGTTGATGGAATTTACAAAGTTGTTGGGAACGATAAAGTCTTAAGATTTGACAAGAAGTGTCCGATTTACACGCAAATCATCCTTTAAACATTATTAATATAGTTGAAATAAGTATACGGCTCACTAAATAGATATCGCTTATTCCATTTCAAATATGTTCAAAATACATAATAGGATAGTAGCAAGATAAGACGAATGATTATAGTGGTTGGATCATATTAAATACTTGGTTCAAAAATCAATGATAGCACGGACTATAATTTAATCATCAAATAACGCTACTGACATTTGTTCATTATAAATTTGTTAACTACAGGTATGAGGCCAACAGCCTTACAGCTGATCATAGTCCTAAGCACCAAGTTTAATTTATAACCATTCTAATAAATACATTTTACGAAACTACAAGTACAGCAGCTATAATTTAAACAGCATGGTAGAAAACAAAGAAATGTTTTTCAAAAGTGTATTGTACAAAAAGTGAAAGAAGCCATTGTGGTATCCATAGAGGCCGTAGTTAGAATACATGGAATATTCAGAATAAATAAAAGGTCCGCTTTTCTTTCAAACTTATTTTCTTTCAGAACATATTATAGAAATCAAGGCATAGTAGTATTTTGTAAAGTATTTGTAACATTATAAACAGTATTTGGTTTTCAATAAAGAATTTCTTTTAAAAGAAATGTGAAGATTTTAACTCGACGACACTAATTCGCTAACATTTCTGACATTAATCACCTTTTTTTCAATTGAGGTGAGCGTTATAAATAAACTAATATGATAATAACATGTTTCGGGTAACACGACTCTACCTAGAAATAGCTGCCGACCGTAACGATGTTTTCCCATCCACATAACGAATCTTTAGTCCACAGATTCTTTTCTTTCTCCTCGAAAAAGAGCTTATGAACGCGTCATTAGTAACGCCGTATTTGATTGGTTCTGGATTTACCGCTATCTAATCGACAATGCGCTTTCGATCTCAGACTGTTTTGCAACGTCATTTTCTTTTCTTCAATATATAAACAACAAATAAAAATGTAATACTTTATGCTTCAACAGGACCAAATATTTCTAACTCACAATGTCTACGTATCATCAATATCTTTAGAACAAAATTAGAGCATGTTAAGGACCGGCAGCGATGCAAAACTCGATTGAAGGACCATAATTTTAAATGCTTAAAAAAAATCAATTTCTATTTAATTTTTAGGTTCAATATTTAACAAGCATGATCCATATATCCGTTGTAACATGAAAGCTGTAATTAGGAGTTGAGCAATTTTTACGAAAGTATGTTCTGTTAGATTTCCAATCAAAAAGCATTTACGTTTTCCCGGAAATGTCTTAATATAAAATGAATATGTTTATTAGTCAAATTTATCGGAACTCTCCAATCAACAATGTTTGGGGATTTGTTTTGATTGCAGCTATTTTAAAAAAAAAATATGCAATTTGTAGCCCGGAAATAAATTTCATCAACTATTTTTTATTATTTTTCAGAGTATCTTTTTATTTGTGAAGTGTTGTGCTGTTGTTCCATGTTTCTTTTTTGTGATTTTTTGTTTTTGTTTTTGTGTTCTTGTCCTTGGCGTTTACCCTGCGTCATTTAACTGGGTTTGTGTCTAAACTTTTGGCTACTGTGCTTGTTTTTGTAGTTTTTCATTTAAATATTCGAATCTCTGCTTGGCTACATATATTTTCTATAAATGGAACCCTCTCCCAACTGAGCTTTTCACTTTATAGTCATACTTTGTATTTGTGTTTCAATTTAGTTGTCAGTTCAGAAGCAAAATCATTTGTGTTATTCTGAATTGCTTGTTGGTATCAAAGTAATTAAACTAACTAAGAAGTTTATTTCAGGTTTATATTCTAAATAAATATGACAATGACAAAGTTTTTTTTTTTTTTTTTTCAATAAGAAATTGTTAAAACTTCTTTTTGTCTGACATCAACATTTGACAGAATAAAGCTCCATATCTAAACAACAGCAATATATGGAAGTGATCTTGCAAGAAATACTTATTTGCATGACATATACCTTCAGGATAATGCTTGTAACTGAAAGTAAAATAAACAAAGATACCTACATACCCTACCCAATAGATCTGGGAATGTTACCATAAACAAACATTTATTTAGGCCTCTTAATAGTTTGATAATAATACAATGATGTAGAAAACACACAAGACGATAATGCATAGTCATACTTGGTGCATATTACGATTTTCGAAACATATTGCATTTCTACTTCACGACAGCATGACGTGTTAACTTTTTCATGTCCAAAGGAGTGGTTGTTTACAACTGTATATAGAAAGGCTTCAACTCATCATTTTTGAATGAATATTACTTCTTCAAAATAAATTGAATGACATGTGGAATATATTATATTGTTTACGTTATAAAATGGTGGAATAAATTTGCTGCTTTCCACAAACTGGCAGACCCCGTGTTTCCCCTCTCGCTCTCGTTTTCACCGACCCTAATAGCAGTTAAAAATGTTCAGCTTGGCGGACTTTAAGTTAAGGCCCCTTATGTTCGACGACAGCTACATTAGTGTGCTCAAACCCATAGATATTGCTTTATTTTTTTTTATAAATGCCCTTGTTTAATTTGAAAACACATTGTTAACACTCTGCACATTTGAGTGATTCGATTGGTTAATTTTATATTTTTGGAACAATATTGACCCATCAATAAAAAGTTTGGCGAACTTAAACAAACAAAGACTTAACTACTTATACTGCTCCTGGGGCTATTTTCACAACAGGAATATACTTAATAAACACACATAACAACATATTAACTAGTATGAAATACGTCAAAGTCTCCCGGGTGGTATCGATGAAAGAGTTTTGACTGTTGAAACATTTACCTTTTTAGATCATAAACCGGTATATATTATTTTATTAGACACGTTTTTTTCAATATTGCCAATTTATAGTTTCTTTTCAAGTTTATTAATATTAAACCACTTTCCCGTCGTGTTACAGTGTTTTTTAATGAATGTTCAAAAGTTATATTATTTCGGTGCACTGTATAAGAATCGTCGAAACATTTTGCAGGTTCTGGAGATAATGCAGGTCGAATTTAATGAGCATTTCAATTCACTGGAGACTCAGGAATGCCTTCCGCTACTAATCATTTATCTAAGATATCGAGTGACACTATTGATAAATTACTTTGAGAGTGTTTGAACGATCTAAAACCCTTTAATTTATCATCAAGGAATAATCCTCTCTCGATAGGGGGCAATGCGGTCTCTTGGGGATCACTGAAGATTAATAGTCAAAGGGATTTAGTATTTTGTGATCAATTCTCGCACTTATCTGTTGTTGTAAATTTGTTTTTGGCTTTCATTTCTTATCTATTACTTAATAGTTTAATGCTTAGCTATTATAAATTACCCTTGTCAGTTTATATAATTTAACGTGCAACGACGAAACTCTCAAACTCGGTTTCGAGACCTTCTTGTCCTGTATGCCGTTGTAACATAAAATAGTTGAAAACGGATACGTTTAAATTTTGGTCAGTAAGGAGTCTCTTATAACTGTTGATATATTAAAAGTTCGTAATTGATCGACTGTCCATTAAAACGTAAAAGAAACCACACTTAGGTTTCTCAGGTATAAACGAGCGCCATTATGCATTCTTACTGGCTAGCTTCTGTAGAGTTCGAGCTTAAAAGTTTCTAGACTTGGTTTCATGCATACAATCCACAACAATGGCGTTTTTGAATGCATACCGGTTACATACAAACTACTATTCATTCCAGTGGGAAAAAGTTATGAGACAAATATGAGCCTATGAGCTTAAAATGCCATTTGAGTCAAATTCAGTTAAGGAACCTTGAATAATGTTATGTCTGGCCTCAACGCCAATTAGAGACGCAAATGCCATGATGACAGCCAGTGAAACAGAAAAACTGACACAGACTATCAAATTGAGCTACCTTTGTGTATATGTTTTCTTAGACTGATCGATTTGATTTACATTAAAAACATGCAGGGACATTTGAATGTACATATTTTATAGAACTGATCGTATAAGGTTTTTAATGAAATCAAAATGCGGTCTTCGGTTTCTTGATTGTTCAGATGTTTGCATGTTTTGTATAGTTGGAGTTTGAATTCAAGCAGCGCTCACGATTTACTTCAACATATTTCATAATATTTAAAAATAATTGGAGAAAGTTCTGGTCGCATAAGCCCCTTGAATTCTTCTTATTAACATTTCTTCATATGTATTGTTTCATTCATAATGCTATGGAGAGCATAATAACAAGACTCCACAAACTTTAACCATCCAAACTGCGTTCATACCCCGATAATTACATCTACCCAGCAATTCATTCCTTAAATGAACGCGTATTATCTTGTAAGTGATCAAGAAGTATTGTTACATATTTGATTGCATGAACCTTTGTCGAATGTTTGAGCGAAATTAATGATTAACAGTCTTAAGGCTGATCATGGTTTTAAGCACCAAGTTTAATTCATAACCATTTTAATAAATACATTTTACGAAACTACGCGTCCACAGATTATTTTCTCTCTCCTCGAAAAAGAGCTTATGAACGCGTCATTAGTATGGAAGGGAATATCCGCCAGGACATGCATGCTGCTAAATGACAATTGCATATTGCCTTGTGTTATTTGATGTATGCAAATCACATATTCTTGCATGTAAATGGCAAATGCATCCATTCTGTGCCATCTTAAAATGTTTATGCGAACAAGTTCTTATTGCTTTGTACGTTTAACTTTGTGATATTGATTAAATCGTTCCTCCATTATTTAATACTGACACATGCATGTTAACATTTAGTTGTTGCACGTTGTTGTTGTTTTGTACATGTATATAAGTTCCTGTTGTAGGTTTCATTCATAAATCTGACAAATGGATTCTTACTATTGCTATCTTCACTTGCGTAGCTGTGCGCTTTGATATGCTGGATTTTAATATTCGTAGGCCTATATATTTATTAATATCAAGTAATAGTAGTTAAGGCATTAAATGATTGAAAGTTATGCAAGGCGAAAACAATTCTAAGTAAGCACTAAGCAACATGAAGATAATCAAATGTGCCATAACCATTTGTAACTTGCAATTCATAGAATGCTGGGAACCAGAATTTTCGGCAGTTTCCGTAAAATCGATGAATCATGCACGGTGTTTTAGCAAAATAGTACCAGGCAAATTTTTCTGATGACCACCCGAGACCGCCAATTTGGCCAACAAAACACCGAACAATATAATATTTAGGTAAGCTCATTGCGTAAAAAGCATGCAATTAAATTGAGACAATATTGTTAAAACCTTTTTAGGTAGATATATATTTTCAATACCAATAACACTATCATAAAACACAATGCACATACTATCAAGTAACTGTGCATAATATAGGAATAGGACCCCAATTCGGACAGCTCAATTTACGTACCCTCATTTTAACGCTTCAATGTCACAAAACAAAGTCAAAATATGTAATGATCAATTATTTTAACTGAATCTAGCCCTTGTCATTCTAAAATGCCGTCCGTTTTTTTAAATCACCCACCACGGAATGGGGAGACGATTATAGTAATGCACTTTGTATGTCTGTCTGCCCGGCCGTTCGTCTGGCTGTAACATTTCGTGTCCGCGCTATAACTTACCTATGCATTGATGGTAAACCGTATTACAAACTATTACTTGGTACAAATGTTGTCCTTATTGAGACGATGTGCAGTCACTTTGACCCGGGTCTATACCTGAAACATTAGAGGTCACACGAGACATTTAAAGGTCAGAGTACACATGTTCGTGTCAGAGCTATAACTTAATAATGCATTGATGGATTACCATAATACTTGGTACAAATGTTGAGACCATGTGCAGAGTCTTTAACTCAAAGGTCAAGGTCACATGAGACATTTAAAGGTCAGAGTACACATGTTGAGACCATGTGCAGTGTCTTTACTTCAAAGGTCAAGGTCACATGAGACATTTAAAGGTCAGAGTACACATGCTTGTGTCCGGGCATTTTACATTTAGCAATGTAGACATGTTAACTTTTACTGGATTTATTAACCTTTATTATTTCCTGTACTTTCAACCACAATAACTGAATCTGATCCAAGAACTCAAACCAAATGCAGTTTGTGCCAATAATCCATAATGAAGTTTCGGGTTATTTTTGACAATGCTTAATAGAGGATAAGATATAGACAGATTGTTACATAGTGCACTCTACAAGCTTTATCATTATGTGGAACAAGTTTAATATTGTTTCAAGTACATTATAAACTGTTCTAGGCTGTATTATGTCATAATCATTTAATAAATTATTTTTGTAGGTATGAGCCAACAATTTAGAGCGGCTGCCCTGTTACGGCAGGCCGCTGAACTGTTAAATGCTGAAACTAGCACATCTGTCCCATCTGTTATCACAACGATCAGTGCTAGTTCTGTAAGAGGAAGGTTTGGGCCTGTGCCTGCACCAGCAACTACCAGCACTGCTAGTGCTGCACGCGCTCTTTTTGCGCCATACAGAAGGCGAGGTGCACGTTCCCAGACAGAGGCTGTTGTGTCTCATTGGACACATAAATTTTCTAACATACCAAGGTGTAATGATGTAAGTAACATCAGTCATTAAATCAAACACATGATTACTGGAGATGATTCAAAGCTTCAGTGAAAACTGTCTGAGTGCTTGTTTCTCTAAAGTCTAGGCTAAGCTTGAAACTGGGTTATATGAGGGCAAGCATTAGGTCACTCGTAGCATCTGAACCATATCTCTACACTGGCTAAAGGTTCATCCTTTGAGTTTCATGTTTTCTTCGTATCTGCTGTACACTTTGAATGATTTTCATGCATCCTTAGTGAATTGTGTCTCTCATTATTGCAAAAGAAGCAAATTTGGAAAAACAGGTTTGTGTGGAATAGCTTTAATTTGGAGAAAGATAACCAAATGAAACCATATGATTGTTTTAAGGCAGTTTATTCAACTTTATTCAAGCTTGAAAAGTTCTGTGAGTGGCTTTTTCAATTGACAAAATGTTAAAAGGAAAGTTGAATAAACATGAACTTAACTCCGCTGCATAGTAGAGTGTAAACAGCCCTTAAGTGGCACGTTTACATTTCCAGTATAAAAAAGACAGTACGGAGTAAGGCTCTAGTAAGTTTTCAAAAATAAAACAAATACAAAAAAGGCTTTGTTTATCTCAAATCTTTCCAGGATGATCCTAGGCATGCAAAATATAAAGTGAATACAAATATAAATTTAAACCCTGTTTTATACAACGTGAAACTGTACATTTGCTTTTATAGAACCGAAAATACAAACAAAACGGTTCACCTCTATTTTCAAAACATTAACTATTCCTAAATTAGTCATACCACTCATCATTATCACAAATGCAATATCAATTTGAATATAAAATATTAGCGGGTCTTGCCTGGACATCACTCGTTGTCTTGTAGAATTTCAACATGCATCCTCGTAAGTTTTCGAAAAAATGTAATTACAAGTTGGTAAATTTCACAACCCTTTAGAAGAAACCACTGTACTGCACTCTCATGCATTATACACCTTACTAGGTAGTTGCTTCCCCTCATTTTTAAAAAGGAAAACATTAAAAAGCTACTGTGTGTTTCTGAACTACTTCTGTATTGTTTTCAAATATAAAACCTTGAAATCACTAATATCATATGGATATAAAATTAGAAGTATATTAAGTAATTAGGATATTTTATATTGTTAAACATCAGCATACATTTAAAATGGATTGTTTGTGAATATTTGTATTTCTTTCTGTGCATAAAGTATGTATGGTCCTTACATGTGCAACCAGGTCTTTTTTCCATTTTGGGAATATGACCTTTACCTGTGGATTGAGAATTTTAGCATCAATTTACCTAAAATTGGGAAAAGTTATAATTGTTTGATTAATAAAATTTGATTAATCATTGATAAGCTACATAAAATAGAATGTTCTGAACAAAAACAAATCAGTAAAATAGTAATTACAACTTCTGTAAAACATTCTTTATTTCTACACTGAACACCTCAGGCTCTTATTTCCAAATATCTGAAAGTCCAATCATTATTTGGGAATTTCGGGCCTGGATTTGGGAAAAGAAATATACTTTTTGCCATTGTGAATATAACCAAAAACTGCTATAAAATTGGCCAAAAAGGCGCTGGCAACTTATTATAAATCCATGACTTATCTTAATATTCAACATTTGGTTGGAGACATACATATGCTCTAGGGATTCTGGTCATTTAGGGTGGTCATGCACTGGAGATTTACATGCCCATAGAATTTGACAGAATCATATAAAATGTGTTTGGCATAATGGGTGCATGTGGCCTTTTTTCTTGTCTTATGGAGGTGTTGCAGGGGTATTAATCACCTTTAGTGACAGCTCTAGTTTCTGTTCCAGGAGATTGTTCCAAGTCGGGAAGAAAAATATCGATTACACCATGCTGGACTGGGTGAAAAAAGACTTACATTTGTGAAAAGTATAAACAAGAATGATTTCGAGAATACACTTGAAGAAGCATAATTATCCAAAACTCCGGGACTGTGGAGGTTATGAGCTCATGAGGACACCACCTGGAAGCAGAGTTGCACTTGAAAATATTTTGGTGCCAGTGGTGGGTTACACATCTGCTTACCTTGCTGATGACAGCACATTAGGACAAGCGATGTGTTATATAAGACCCATCTAAAAAGACCTTGATACAGGAAAACTGAAGGTTAATAATTTGTAGTCTTTTATTTCGAAATTATTATAGACTTTTATTAGTATGAGACCTTAGCAGGAAGAGCTCATGGTGAGCTTTTGGGATCATTTATTTGTCCGTCGTCCGTCGTGTGTCAACATTTTTCTTGTAAGCACTCTAAAGATACAATATTCGCCAAATCTTCGTAGAACTTGCTAAGAACATTCTTCTTATTGATATTTCGAATAGTTTGATGAGTTTGAAAGTGGTTCACCTGGTAAAAAATAAGGTCACAGAGTCAATTCCAAGAAAAATCTTGTTTACTCTCTAGAGGTCACATTTCATAAATAACATTTCATAAATAAAGTATAGATTTTATACTGTGTAAATGGGGGAATATTGTCTGTCAGTCGGTCTGGTGAAAGTGTTCAATCATGTATTATTGTGCCCCCCTCACTTTACAGTGGGAGGAATCTTTACAGTGGGAGAAATTGTTTTTAGCATGGCTGTCTGTCCATCTGTAATTGAATATATTTGACCAGGCATTTTACGATTCTACACTGAGGGATCATTATAGGCTAAACATTTTGGGAGAGGTGATTATGGCATGTTTCATTGAACTACTCCTCCAAGCGAAAAGACATACATGCACTGGTTCTAAACTGCCTTCGTAACTTGTTTCTGCAATGATTTGATGAAAATTCTAAAAAAATAGAAAAATATTTCACTTCTCCCTAGGTCCATTTTAGGGTGAAGTTATGGTCCCTAGGGCAACCACTCCCCCAAGTTGGTCTCTCGGATAAGCCCTTATCGATAAAATTTTAGAATGTTCTTGTAAAACAGTGTTTTGTCAAATGCAAATAAGGGAGCTTGTGTATACTTACAAAATTTATGTTTGAACTCACGTAGAGATCAAAGCTGTGGAGTAACATATAAGTTTGCAGACTGAAGCTTCTTCTCTAAAGATATGCTTATGGCTGCTTTGGCATGATATGTCAGTTGAGTCGATCACCAGCAGAATCCCTGGGGTATTCCTGGATAATATTCATTGAAATATACCCTTTTATGGCCAAATAAACCTTTTCCACTAGCAATCTTCACCAAACCTCCTTATTTGTCCAAGGGATTATACACCAATCCCTTAATATTTAGCCGGCGTCGTAATGCTTTGGTTAAAGTTTTGCGTGCAAGAACCTTTCCTACAACTACCTTACATGCTATATATATCTTAGTAGTACTTTGAACAATGAATTAATATTTCTTATAAGGCTTCTCAGTCATCACTCCTTCTGGAATTAGCAAGTTAGATAACTCTTGGATGAATTTAATGCCAATTAAGGGTCTTTGTAGACTAAGTAATCTTGATTAAAGTTTTGCGTGCAACTACCTCTTATACTATGTCTTAGTCATCACTTTGTATAATGAATTGAAATCTTACACCTATTGTAATTAGCAAGTTAGATAACTTTTGGTTGGATTAATTTTTTATATATACCGGTATATACAGTCGAAACTCGATGGCTCGATATTCTAGGGACCGGCCAAAGTACTTCGAGCCTCGAGAAATCGAGCCAAGTGGGATTGCTTACAGAATGTTATTTTTTCATTTGTTACATAAAGTCTTATTTACCTCGTTTGTTATTGGCTACGCTTTCTCCAAGAGAAGAGAAGAGTATTTATTGGGCATAGTTACGCACCCTAAATTTCGTAAAATGACTTATTCGATTATTAGAAAATATAATTTTATTTTTTTATTTATAATAAAATTACATTTATGCGAAAACAAGCAATTGTAAACAGTGGGTAACATAAACATAGCTGAAAAATTATATCAAAATGCATAGTAATTTAGGGATGGATAACAATTAGAGACAGAACTTAAAGTGATGGCATGTTTATTCAAACTGTTAAACCATTTAAATTTGATAATAATTATAATATCAGTCAAGCAATTTTAATCCATTGGCGCCTTGTGCTAAATGAAGCCATTCAAACAAATCAAGGTGTGAGATTCTTAACTGAACCTGCGAAAATGACCGACCCAAGCAAACAAATATAGACATTTTTTGACCTATAAATTTTTGTTAAGGTTTTCCTTGCAAGTAACTGTCATTCACAACTAACTACTTGTGTGATTGATTTGTAATTTCACCATTATGATTTGGGACAATCAAGGTTTGTTCTTTGTCTTTGGCGTTTGCCCAGTGCCACTAATCCAGGTTTAAGTTTAAACTTTTTGCTACTGAACTTGTTTCTGTAGCTTTTTGCATAAATATTGACTGAAAACCATGGCAATTATTGCCATTGTTCATTGCCAAAGAGGCAAATAGTCGAGCTTACTGTCCTCTGACACCTGACTTCTAATGGGAACATTTATAACAGATTGGCAGTCTTGTTTGTAGATATATTATGCACTTGTGTGCCCCTGTCAGGACTTCATTTTCAAACATATATATATATATATATAATCAGTATGAAACCTAGTTTTATGTCCAAAAGTCTTGCACTGCACTGCACACTGCTTCTTAACCAGATGGCCTTGAGTAATGTATTTGGCTTATTTGCATATTGTCAATAGGCAAACACCAATTCAGGTAGCATTCATTAGTACTTCCGTTACTTTTGTAAGTTACAGTTCTATTCTCCCCATATTTTTATTACACAAATATCATTTCATGATGATGCGGATACTTCAGCAGACAATGAAGCCAAACAGAGAAAAGTGTCTTCAGACAGACCAATATGTGGTTTCGTTTGTGTATGTATATCGTTTTCAAATCATTTGTTTTTCATGAAACATTTACATTCTGAAAAATCGATGTTAAGATGGAAATTTAAGTTTGTTGTATTGCGGAAAGAGTACACCTTTTGTGTCTAATGGTCATTAGTCACTTACCTCTGATTCGTGTGGGAAGGTAATCAGTCACTTTAGTGCAGGTTGAAACCAGGAAAGCCGGATAGGTGGACTGACCGTCGGAATATAACCCAAAATGGTGTTACAACAAACAAAAATCAACTTCAAACTGTTTTGTTGTTACTTTTATAGAAGAAGGGTAACCATTCAGCAGACCAAGACATTGAACCGTAATATTGTTAAGTTACTTAAGTTCATTTTGTCGTTGTTGTTGTTGTTTAGAGTTACTTATAGTTCCCCCCTTACGAGGGTCATCCAATAAATAGCGATAATTGAGCCACTGGTGTTTCAATATTGACTGAATATTGTGTTTCATATTATTTACCCACATGATTAAAAGCCCTTAAATTTTAACATTTGGTTGCCTGGCAATATTAAAATATCAGCTATATTGCCTTGGCCGGGTAGCTTTTAAACCACCCCTCTTAAGTATTTATACCATAAAATGTCACTAATGCTTTTTTTTGTGACAGATCATTTATTCCATAAATGCAATAGTTTTTACAAATTAAGTTTAAGTTATATTGTATAAAATGTAATATCAGAAATCTGGCGTACATTTTGTACAAAAATAACAAATGTTTGGTATGTCCCATACAGGAGCTTCCCCTAATACTGTGTATCAATTTCATATCAATTTAAATGCCTTAAAATGTATGTGTAAAAAAGGTTATTTCAGACACAATGGAGTGATTTCAAAGATGTTTGTTGCAGTTTTCACTGATTTCTCCTTGAATTGTTCTTTAGGGGCTTGTGCAAATGTCACACCTCATAATTTAGAGAGGTGGGGTCCAAGACATCATCTTCATTGATACTAATGTGAATTGCGTTTTTCAGTACAAATAAGCAGTAATTAATTCAGTGGCATTTTATTCATTATAACATAATGTTTATTTATATTATCGCGCAAATAATGTATGCAAATCTCTCCAGAACCAAAGCAAAATAGTAAGTACACCCATCCAAATGCGTTGCATATATCTAAAAGTGCACTGAAGTTTCTGGTAGAGGTTATGTCTTTCAACACTTTTTTGAAACTTGCTCAAAAACCTTAAACAAGAGTGAACCCTGACGCTGGGGATAGTACATTAGCTCTCATTATTCTTCGAATAGTCGAGCTAATAAATTACATTTAATGCAAATACTTATAAACAATATTAGCAAGGTTCATGACGCTTGGTAATTGAATATCGGGCAATATGGTGGTTATGCATAAAATTTTGTATTGTTTGCTCAACAAAACATGTGGTTGCTATGATAACTAAACTATAATTTTTGTTGTAGATCTTTTGAAGATTATCGGTCATCAAAGATTCTAGATGAGAAAAGTCTGGGACATATCTGTGGTACGAAGGAAGCTAGTGCAGCAAGCTATGGTGGAGGCACCAAGTGAGGAATGGAACAGGAAGCTCAGTGTGACCTTCATAGGTGAAGAGGGTCTAGATGCTGGAGGACTTACTAGAGAATTCTTTACTATTCTTTATGAGAACTCACCCGTCTTTGAAAACAATGTTTTTAGTTTTGATTCTCAGCTACTTTACAAAAGGCACTACTTCTTCATTGGACAAATGGTAGTTATGGGAATTTTGAGTGGCCATCCTGGTCCAAGGAACCTGATGAAAGATGTTGTAGACTTCATTGTCAGCGGGAAAACTGGAGAACTGATATAGCAGTTGATAAAATCGAAAGATTGGATGCTGTTTCAGCAATAAAAGAGGTAATTACCTGTTAGTAGGCAGTCAACTTCAGTATAAACTTTACTTGTAATATTGACATGATTACTAATATTCAAATAGAAAGTGTTGTTAGATGTATTAATGATCAGTATTTGTAACAGTGGTTTTCAGCCATTAAAAGTACTATGTATGGCTTAACTTGAAACATATTATACTTTTAAGACTAGCTTTAAAAGACAGAAGTAGGTCGACATAGAAATATTGAAAGAAAAATGAAAATTTGTACTAAATGTAACATATATTGTATTAAAAATTAAAAATGTCCCTTCTATAGAGGTCTGCGAAAGAGATATCTGCCAAAATAATATTGGAATTGGCCTAATTTAAATAACTAAGTTTATTGAAAAATAACCAGAGCAGTGTCATTAACAGAGTATCCCAGTATATCTACCATGCCAATATCATACGAAGTTGAATATTGTTAATGTTTATTTTTCATGCTTTCCTTGTAAAACTACCAAATAATTGTTATTGATTTGTTGCTTTGTCAGCCATACAGATTGCACTGGCAATAAACTGTATACATGTATGTTTATGCCCTCATGGTTAATTACTACACATCTTTATGACAAGCCGTGGCAATTTCGACAACAAATCATGGAAAACCAAATGTTTCTTTAGATACATGTGTATCTGATACAAAATTTGTTATATTTATTTATAGATTTCTGATTGTGCCGATTGCAATGTGGTTGAGAAATACGGTGATCTGCTCGAAGCCTGTGGTTTCAGGCAACTTGTGACCACAGAAAACAGGAAAAATGCTGTTTCAGCCATTAAAAATTATTACCTGCTCAACAGATTTATTCCAAGTCTACTGCAGTTTATGGAAGGCATGTTTAGATATGTTATGTGTTATGTTTGCATTTATACGATATATCTTCAGATAATTATAGTACTGTATTTTCTTTAAGGCCAAGTGCAAGTAAGGAGTCATTTTTTGTTTCCAACTTTAATGTATTATTATCTGTTGTCGAACTAAAACTATTATTATTGAGCAGTTGCTGGGTTTTAGACAAAATTACAGAGTTACAGTGTTAAAAATGTCAAGTAAATTGCATTAACGGATAGAAAGTTACAAAAAGGGCAGTTTAAGGGTGACGTTTTCTTACATAACTATTTGTGCATAACTTAGGTAGAAAACCATTGTGTTCTGGATGTTTTTATACGCCCGTCTCTAAACATGGGAAGTATTGTTGAAACCGTTGCGGCAGGCGTCACACATGCTTCCCCCTCTCTACTTTTAACAATTCGGTATAGCCTTCATAGATTGTGGCCCTTGAATAATTATTATGCTCCCCTTCGAAGAAGAGGGGTATATTGCTTTGCACAGGCATGTCGGTATGTCGGTCGGTCCGTCGGTAGACCAAAGCTTGTCCGAGTGATAACTCAACAATTCCTGGACGTATGGTCATCAAACTTCACATGAAGGTTGGGCCTGACCAGTAGATGACCCCTATTGATATTAGGGCTCATCGGGTCAAAGGTCAAGGTCACAGTGACCTTTAATGGTAAAATAATTTTAAAGCTTGTCCGAGTGATAACTCAACAATGCCTAGACCTATGTTCATCAAACTTGATATGGAAGTTGGGCCTGACCAGTAGATGACCCCTATTGTTTTTGGGGGTCATCAAGCCAAACGTCAAGGTCACAGTGACCTTGAATGGTAAAAGGATGTCCAAGTGATAACTGGACAATGCCTGCACCCTTGGCCCTCGTTCTTGACTTGGAGGTTATGCCTGACCAGTAGCTGACCCCTATTGTTTTTGGGGCTCATAGGGTCAAAGATCAAGGTCACAGTGACCTTGAATGGTAAAAGATTTTCCGAGTGATAACTCAACAATGCCTGCACCCATGGCCCTCATAATTGACTTGGAGGTTGGGCCTGACCAGTAGATGACCCCTATTGTTTTGGGGGGTCATCGGGCCAAAGGTCAAGGTCACAGTGACCTTGAATGGTAAAAGGTTGTCCATGTGATAACTCAACAATGCCTGCACCCATGGCCCTCAAACTTGACTTTCAGGTTGGGCCTGACCAGTAGATGACCCCTATTGTTTTTGGGCCAAAGGTCAAGGTCACAGTGACCTTGAATGGTAAAAGGTTGTTCGTGTGATTACTCAACAATGCCTGCGCCCATGGCCCTCAAACTTCCAAGTCAAGTTTGAACGAAAAATGCTTGTCTGTGTGATAACTTGTCAATGCCTGCACCCATGGCCCTCAAACTTAACATATAGATTTTTGGTGACCAGATGATGACTACTATGGATTTTGAGGTCATAGAATCAAAGGTCATGGTCAATCCTCAAACTTTGAATGGTCATAATCTTAAAACTGCCTCAACGGCATACAATGTCAGCGACAAATCAGCTGTCATTTCGGTTCATGCATATTTCATTCAATTGTCTATATAATCCTGACAACATGGCGCTCAGGGGGGCATAATGTTTGACAAACATCTCTTGTTATTTACTAATTTTTCAATGTCTACTCCTTAACTAGAGCAGTTTTTTTCCTGATTATCACCAATGTTGGTGCCATTGTTCACGGTTAAATATCTGGGTGTGTGTGTCAGTGTGTTGAGGAAGATGGGGTCATGTTCTTTGTCTCTGGTCTCTTGTGTACACTTCTTTCGTTTTTTAGCTTGACTATTCGAAGAATAAGGAGGGCTATACTACTCGCCCCGGTGTCGGCATCTGGTTACAGTAAAGTTTTAGGGCAAGTTGGGTTTTTAACTAAAGCAATTTAACATAGTTTTGTGTGTGTGTGCAGGCAATTGAACAAGGCCCTGTCAGTGTAAAGGCAATTGTGACATGTCCTGTCATTCATTAACCAGGCAACATGTATGATCAGTATCTTTTTCAATATTCTTTGAGAACAAATATCATGTTATATTGATAACAAGGATTAAACTCTTTTACTCAGGTGAGCGATTTAGGTCCAATATGGCTCTCTTGTTTTAATTTCTTTTGACAGCACATTTTTGTATTCTTAACCAATTTTTCATTTAGGGTAAACAAGTTATCTGAATGACTGGCGTCAGTGTTCGGGCAGGCAAGAGGGAGGGCAACATCAAAGTCACCTTACGTATACATGTAGAATAACTTTAGCTAGGTTTGACATACAGAGACAAAACTTGAAAAAAACGTAGAGTTTATGGAGGACTTTTTAGGAACGCATTTGAGACCCCAAGGATCAAGGTCAAGGTTATTATTAATATAAAAGAGGTTGGTATTGAATAACTTAAGTAAGGGGCTAGATAGTGTGACCAAACTTGGTATATAGGAAGAGTTTATAGAGATCTTTGTTGAGATTGTGTTTTGGACCCCGAGAGATGTAACTTGATTTAAAAGAAGAGTTTATGGAAGACTTTCATGTGATTGTGTTTTGGGCCCTTAGGATCAAGGTCACTGTTACAAAAATAGAAAAAGCAGTTGAAACTGAATCTCTTTTGCCCATCATTAAATATCCGATTCGTGTTCACTTTTTAATTTGATTGTTTAATTGCTTTTGACAGGCACATATCACATCATCATTGTATTCACTTCAAAGTGCAGTTGAGCCCGCTGTCTTTGACAGCTCTTGATGTCTTACGACAGCTCTTGTGGTTTTTTTTAGTAACACCTACCTACATCACTTATAATTGTTGACGGGTGTATTTTGGCACTCTTGTTTAAACTTTGGGTGTCAAATATATTAACATAATGGGAGGTATAAAATGCGAACATTGAGTTAATATTTAAAAATAATTAATATTTTTCAGTGAAATTATTATCTTTCAGTGACATAAGTCGGCATAACTAAGCATTGTCTTAGGTTTCAAAAATAATGTTTTAAAAAAAAGATAGTTGCACAGGTTCAGCATTGCATTGGCATCGTTGGTGGCATAGGCAACAGTTAGCCAAAACATTAACATTGGTCATTATTCAAAAACCATTCTAGAAATGCAATTTGGCAAACATATTTCCAGTGAAAAAACATATATTATGAATAGCAAAGAACTGTAACTCCGGCTTTAATAATTTCTGTGTTATGCCCCTTTTTTACTTAAAAACAGACAAGTGTTGATGTTCGCTTCGTGGCGCTCTTGTTATACCATTTTGATGGGGACATTTTTCTGTGTTATCATATTATTATGTGTTCTTTTTTTACAACAAAATAACTTGTCACACACAATTTATATGTTTGTAAACCTCAGGTATATATTCTTTGAGAAACATAATAGAGAATTATGAAAAGTGAAAAGAGATCATTTGTTTGACATGTTTTACCATTTAAACATTTCTGTTTAAAACAGTGCATATAAACCATGATTTCAGGTCTAAAACTACATAACCTGCTAGAGATGTTCCAGAAATATCCTGGACAGGGATGCACTTTCCTGTTGAAGAGTGACAATGTTGAAAGCCTTAAGGTCAAAGAGTTCTTCAAGCCTGTTTTTTCTCAGAATCAAGCAGAAAAAGAGAGTGAAGAAGAAGTGATATTCAACTTCCACCAGTTCTTGAAGAATCTTGAACGTAAGTTTACTTTTAACAGAACGGTAACTAAACAAAGTAAAAACGTATGTGGACAGTGTTGATAGAAACGGTGATCTTTAATGTATTCTGCTCTGACCGCAGCTCATATTTGGTAGGAATATAAGTTTGTTTTTGTTTGCAAGAAATTACAATTTACAATGTAATAAAATGCACTGTTTTCCTGTTATTTTGACGTTTTTGTAGCAATAAAATACAACCACAGTACAAGCGTGATAAAATTCAAAAATACTATATATAACATTTAAATTATCCTCCAATAATGTGTCCTCTAATCCTGAATGCGTTTGCAGTCAATCTTAAAAATATCAAGTTAATATGATAAAAATCCATGAGAATTTCATTGCTACGTATTACGTGGGTAAAGAAATTGACGTCAAAATGCAGAGGGAGCACCAAATGTGTTTATTTTTATGTAAATGCTTATTAGTACCCTACCGATGTATTCATAGGAATTTTTAGGAATGCCCTCCGTCACTCAGTCCAAAGAACTGGATCCTGCAATATCTTAAAGTTTCAAAGCTACATGTAGGTCCATGAAACTTTGTATAGGCTACTGGCAGGGTACTATTTTTAATTGTATTTTTTTGTTACAAATGCATACATAGGTACCATATGGTTAATATATTGTATCTATAATAATATACGAAGGTGGAATGTAGTAGTAGTTCTTATTTGATAAGACTAAATAAAACTCCAATACATGCATATGAACAAATATGAAATCACACTGTTCTCATAGCATGCTTTGAGTAAATACGCAAACATAGTATTTTAACATACACAAAAAACGCAATAGCATTAAAGAAATATTACAGTTTGTCTGTTGCTTAAGCATTTATTTTTCTGTAGTTAAAATTCTAGAGAAAAACAACAACAGACACTATCTTTAATTATAAGCTTTATAAAGACATTTACGCGACCAACCACATACGTAATTTTTGTTGCGCTGTCCTGCGATACATCACTTGCTTACCATTAGGCAAAATAAATGTATGATAGCGATGTTTTGCACACTAAGAGAAGACTTTCTTGTGATTGCCATTGTATGCATTCATAGGCAGGCATGGTTTCATTCAACATCCGCATGTATTTTGATAGGCCCTTGTAAAAGGTGCATATAAAGTATATATATGAAGTGTGCACTTCTGTATTAAACTGAAAGTGTACATGCAATGTTGAAAGGGACAGTTTTATTGCAATTAGTTCAAAAACATGAGTTACTGTGGGTTTGGCTTGTTCAGTTATCGCAGCATAATGGTCATTGAAATAGTGCAAATGTGCAAGAATTTGTACAATCCACAATATTTTTTTGAGACTTATGTTCAATTGCAGGAGTATGTTTCACCTTTAGCTCAAGTTTGTATTATTTTCTCATTCAAGGAGGGAAGGTTTCGTGTACAAAGATTGATGTGGACACTGGTACCTCAGCTGATGTGGTTCTTGACATGAGAAACCTGTTGCAAGCACTGATTGGTTGTCAAGCTTTTCCAAGCAACATCACAGAAGGAATAATCACTTTTGACCACAAAAGTGATCAACTGACCACTATAAACACTTGTGCTCCATCAATCAATTTCAGCAAGTTATCAGAGTTCAAGAATTATTCCTCCTTTGAAGAACTGATGAAACATATCATTGTTGGGTCTTATGGTTTTGGACGAGAATAAGTGTTCATGATGGACTTGAATCATTATAGCCACCAATTACCAAAAGTGTTAAGGAGGACTAGTTTCCATGGGTTAAGCCCAAAGATTTAGTAAAACATAACGTGGGAAGGGCAATTTATTGACAAAATGGGTTTGAAATACCTTTATTTTATTGAGATTTTCAAAAATATTTAAATTTGAACACTTGGCATGTGATGGAAACAAATGGGAGCATGCTTGTTGTAAAGTAAATGTCTGCCTGTGAGTTGAGTGCTCTGAAAAGTAAACTTTATTTTCATGTCTCCTGTCCACTATTTTGTTAGCTCACCAGAGCACAAAGTGCTCAAGGTGAGCTATTGTGATCGGTTTTTGTCCGCCATCTGTCAGTCAGTTTGTCCGTCCGTCAACAATTGCTCAAAAACTTTCTTCTGAAACTACCTGGCCTAACTTGATGAAACTTCACGGGAGGTTTTCTTGGGTGACCATTTACAAAAAATCAACAATAGGTCATCTTTGCAGACACATGCTATTTTGAATATGGCACAATTTAGTGGTCTGCTACCATGTTTGTTTATATTATGACCCTGGGGTAAAAATTGGCACTGCCCTGGGGGTCACAAATTTTCTGGAGACTTATTTAAGATTATTTTTTTAGCTCGACTATTCGAAGAATAGGTGGGCTATACTACTCGCCCCAGCGTCGGCGTCGGCGTCCGGTTAAAGTTTTAGGGCAAGTTGGGATTTTCACTTATAAGTCCAATACCCTACATTCAATTGACTTAATACTTCACACAGTTGTTCAGGGCCATCACATGATGAGGTTAGATAACTCCATATTATTCTTTACACAGATTATGGCCCCTGATTGACTATGGAACTTGGATTAAAGTGTTAGGGCAAGTTGGAATATTTATTAATAACTTCTATATATCCTTTGTTCAATTAACTTAATACTTCACACAGTTGTTCAGGACCATCCCACAATGAGGTTACATAACTCCATATTATCCTAAATACAAGTTATGGCCACTGATTGACTTAGGTTAAAGTTTTAGGGCAGGTTAAAGTTTTAGGGCAAGTTGGGATTTTCACTTAAAACTCCAATACCATTCATTCAATTGACTTAATACTTCACACAGATGTTAAGAGTCATCACATAATGAGGTTAGATATCTCGATATTATCTTTTATACAAATTATGGCCCCTGATTGACTATGGAACTTTGGTTAAAGTTTTAGGACAGGTTGGGATATTGTTTAATAACTTCTATACCCTTCATTCAATTGACTTAATACTTCACACAATTGTTCAGGACCATCACCCAATGAGGTTACATAACTCCATACCCTTAATACTAGTTATGGCCCCTGATTGACTTAGGTTAAAGTTGTAGGCAAGTAAAAGTTAAGGGCAAGTTGGGATTTTAATAAAAAAACTTCTATACCATTCATTAAATGCACTTAATAAAATTCAAAATTATTTACGACCATCTTACAACAAGAAACATAACTCCGTTTTAAGCCTAAATACAAGTTGTTGTTTTTAATTTCCTTTGAAAGGCATATTTGTATATTCTTTACCACATTTTCATAATGGGAAATCAAGTTATTTGAATGACTTGCGTCATTGTTTTGGCGGGCTAGTGGGAGGGCAGCATCAAAGTCACCTTATGTATCAAATAATTTTAGTTAGGTTTAACATAAAGAGATCAAACTTGGTATTATTACATCGTTATTGTATTCTAAGTCAAAGCGGTGTAGTCGAGCGCGCTGTCTTACGACGGCTCTTGTTAAATCTTCTTGTTTGAAGCCACAAGGCTCATACCTTTGATTTATTGTGTAGCATCATATGATGACTGTCAAGCAAAAAAGTTGAAAATATGCCCTAGGGGCCAAAGCTGGCCCAACCCCTTTTGACCTTCTCTTTTATTTTTAAAGCTACAGCAATAATATTTAGTTTTGCAAATGAGCATCAATGTTGTCCTTGGATGCCCTTGACTTTGACCTTTAGTTTTGCAAATGAGCATCAATGTTGTCCTTGGATGCCCTTGACTTTGACCTTTTGACCAATTATTTTAAAACCATGAGTGCAGTTTGGAAAGCTTTTTTGTCAAATTACTTTTACTTGGCACATATTAAAATATTTCATGCAAGTAATCAGCTTAAATTTTCTGTCCGCCTCTGTTCAACGTGCAACGTTTTCGGGTAACCCAACTCAAAACTTGAACTATATGTCTGTAGCCTTTTACCAATACATACATGCTCTGGATTGAAAATGACCATAAGAGCCATGCCAGTAAAGCATAGGCCTTTTTGGGCCTCTTGTTATGTTAATAGATTCAAATTATTATTATACACTTTATTCTTTAGAAGAAATTTCATTTTTACTTAATGATAAATTTAATAATCAGACTTTTCTAGTGAACATCTTGTAGATTATTCTAAGCTACAATCTTATCTTCTGTATGGATGGTAAATAAGGCTTAATGTGTTGATACCCCCGACAAACAAAGTTTGAATGGAGTATATTGGAGTCGGTCGGTCGGTTTGTTGGTTTGTCGCTCGGTCCGTTGCAATTTACCTTGTCCGGAGCATAGCTTAAAACCTACTGGATGGAATTGGATTAAAGTTCATACGATGGTAGAGCATATTGAGAGGAAGTGCAGTGTACAATAACCATAACTCTGTTCTTGCTTATTACTGTATTGGCCTTTGTTACTTTTTTGTCCGGAGTATAACTTGAAAAGTACTGGATGGAATTCATTGGCACTTAATACAATGGTAAAGCACAATGAGAAGAAATGCAGTGTTTAAGAACCATAACTCTACTTTAGCTAATTACTGAGTAATTGTCCTTTATTTGTTTGTTTTGTTGTCATTTTTTTCCAGACATCAACTTGCAAAATACTAGATGGAATTTATTGAAACTTCATACAATGGTAAAGCACAATGAGAGAAAGTGCAGTGCACAAAAACCATGACTCTATTTAGCTAATTACAGAGTTATGGCCTTTAATACTTTTTTCTTGTCCCAAGCATAACTTGAAAACTATTGGATGGAATTTAATAAAGCTTTATACAATGATAGATCATAATGAGAGGAAGTGCAGTGTACAGGAACTGCAATTCTATTTCAGCCAATAACAGAGTTTGGCCCTTTGTTACTTTTTTCTTGTCCGGAGCATAACTTGAAAACTACCATATGGAATGTAATAAAACTTTATGCAATGGTACAGCACAATGAGAAGGAGTTCAGTGTATATGAATCATTGCACTATTTTAGCAAATTACAATGACGCTAGTCCATGAAATAAAGTTGTCATTTATAGGTTGTCTTTTTAAATAGGTGACTGCAATTTCATGTCAGAGCAGCGTTGGAGGGTATTAATCACCTTGAGTGGTAGCTCTACTTCAAGAAAAAGGGGTTTGAACATGTGAAGGACGGTGATGTTGATGCAGAATCAACATCTATCAGTGTGTAGTCCTGTCAGTCGCAGGCAACTGATCAAAATCCTGTCAATCGCAGGCAACTGAACAAATTCCTGTCAGTGTGTAGTCAATCACCAAGTGTAACTGTGACAAGTCTTGTCAGTTATTATTCAGGCAACATGTTTGACCAGTATGTTTTTCAATATTCTTTGAGAACAAATATCAAGCTATATTGATTACAAAGGTTGAGCTCTTATACTCAGGTGAGCTATTTAGGGCCATAATGACCCTCTTGTTTTTCTTATTGCACTACTACGTTGGTTTATTTGAATTAATACCGGTAGGTTCAAAAACAATACTGGCATCTTCACTACACAGAAATCCTAAGCAGCCACCTGATATTTCAGATAATTCAGACTGAATGCATTTAAGCAAAAAAATTATTCTAATGACAAACAGTAATAGTATTTTTCGTGATTTATCTAACGTTTTTTTCCATATCGTATAAGAATTGTGTTTAATTTAAAATTAAGAAGTCTGTTAGAAGTGTGTGTATGTCCTACCACTGATGGGCATTTAAGTCGCCTAATGTTTATCACCTTTCTGTATTCTGTTCACGCCTAAACTCTAGAAGGCATATGTCATGACGAATCTTCATGAAAATTGGTCAGAACATTTGCCTTTGTTTGAATTGGTTGTATATTTCATTAGATCTATTTGTCAGCATGTTTGTCATGTTTGATAAAGACAATTTTGTAAGGTCATGTAAGAGTTATTTCTATGAAATTATTTGGAAATCTGGCCCTTGGTTAAATGATTTTAAAAGATTTTTTTTTCTATTATGATTATGTTCATAACGGTCCATTTCTATGCAGCCATATTACATGTTAATATTAAAATATTCCACCTACTTTTCATTTCCAATCAATGAATTTCGCCTTATCAGGCAATAGATATCAATTCAACGAATTTGATTGTTTAAGTGAAATAGGTGTCCATAAGAAATGGATGCCCCTGCTGCAGCCAGCTTTTCCTCCAATTTTTAGTGCATTGTAACTTTTAATTTATGCCAAAATTGGTAATCAAATTCTGTCTTTTATTAACATATAATATTGTGACAACTATAACAAGAAATGCCGCAATGCAATGAAACCAGGTTTTTATTGATTGACAGAAAAACTTCAGTCTGTGTCTGTTTTCCTAACGTTTTTAGTAACAGTGACCTTGACCCTTGGGACCCCAAATGCAATCGTTTGAAAGGTATCCATAAACTCTTTCTATAGTTTAGTCAAGATATGTCATCCCTAACTAAAGTTATTCAGTTTCAACCATTTTTCTATTTTTAGTAATAGTGACCTTAACCTTGACCCTAAAGACCCAAACTCAATCCCATGAAAGGTACCCATAAATTCTTTCTATAGAACAAGTTTGGTCAAGATATGTCAACCCTTACTAAAGTTATTCAGTTTCAAAGGTGAGTTTGACGCCGCCCGAACAACGACGTTCGTCATTCTAATAACCAGGTTTCACTATGTGAAAACCTGGTTAATAAATGAAATTAATAAACTTCATATTGATCATAAATATGGATCATGCCAGAATAACAATAAGGTCACTTGGTCATATATTAGAACAAGAGACCCAAAAGGGCTGGGTTTGTGTGGTCAACATCACTGTTTTCGAAAAGAACCAACCCCTTACGGGTATCTGAATACTCAAAACTGAAGACTGTTTCATGTTCGCAAGCATTTATTACACAATAGCATTTTTTTCTACTATCAAGTTCGATAATCTAATCATTTCAAGGCCCATTATCTAGGCATGCATGGGCTGATCTGGCTGGTTTTCGAAAGGAACCGAGCTCTTCTGGATATAAAGATACTATACAAGTTTCATCTAGATACAATAAAAACTGAAGGCTGTATCGTGTTAACGAGCAATTGTTTACATGATTTTTTATACTATCAAGGCCCATAATCTAGGCATGCATGGGCGGATCTGGCTGGTTTTCGAAAGGAACCATGCTCTACTGGATATGTAGATACTGTACAGGTTTCATCGAGATACAATCAAAACTGAAGGCTGTATCGTGTTAACGAGCAATTGTTTACTGACAAACTGATTTTTTATACTATCAAGGCTCATAATCTAGGCATGGATGTGCAGATCTAGCTGGTTTTCGAAAGGAACCGAGCTCTCATGGATTTGTAGATACTGTACAGGTTTCATCAAGATACAATAAAAACTGAAGGCTGTATCGTGTTAACATGAATTGTTTACAGACGCACGGACGCACATACTACATACACATTACCATCGCATAAGCTCTTCTGGCCTTTGGCCAGTAGAGCTAAAAACCTTATCATTGTAAAAGCTGCTTTTTTCAATGGATCTGAAGCTCTACCAAATCAGTAGTACCAATGTGAGCAATAAAGGCCATTATAGCTATCATGTTTGAAAATTGAATAATCTACGACTAAGTAACTCAGCGGACAAAAATGTGGACAAAATCACGGACAGTAAGAAAAGTGCAATCAAATAGTATCCGAGGAGTACGAAGCTATTACTCATTACTCAAGTCATTTTCAACCATGAACAACATAATATAATTTAAATGATGTCTAAACGCTTTCATGGTATTACATTTTTTTACTTTTTCCAGAAATGTGCATCAAATAATGCATTTAATGCTAGTTCACTTTCTGTGAACAGCAATTACAGGTTAAAGTTAATTGTATGCATATATTTTAAAGCTTCCCTATATATGTCAGTTCCAAAGCAGTCAGATTCTTTATCAAGAATATGCTGAATTTGTTGTAAGACTTCTTCAGGAAAAGGCATGCCTTCAGGAACCATAACTGTCTCTGGGTGCACCAATACTTGATCCTGCTTACAGTCAATGCCATAAGCATCCATATTTCCCTGAAAGTAAACATTTTTTCAAAAATTATTATTTTGCCTGTGCCATGCAAAAACCTGTTTTATGGGAGTATTGGACTTGTCTACTTTTTTATTCATGAAACAGTTATTTGTATCTAAAGACAGGCAGTATCTTGAGCTTTTGACATGCAATATTGGAGTGGGTCGTTGAATTTTTTACACCGGTTTTCAGCAGTAGTACAACGCTTTAAACCGACAGTCAGTTAACCTATCCAGCTTTCATGGGTTTCTTAACTAGTGCTACATTATGAAACCTACACAAGTAACTGACAAGTTTCAAGCATGAATCAGAGGTGGGAGACGAATGACCATTAGACACAATGTTCATGATAAAATCATCACAGACAGAGTTGGCTGGGCTGAGGATTGAAATCACGACCTCTGGATTGTAAAGCAAGCATCTTAACCACTGCGCTTACCATGCCAATTGTAATATTGAAGAAGCGTCAATGTCAAAACAAGTTTTTAAATATGACGTCCTAACTAACTGCAATATCATAAGTATTGTCATGACGATTCTGTAAACACTTTTGAGAACTGTTTACAAAGATATAGCAAAATATAATCATGCAAAATTTCAAATTGTAAAACATACCAAATTACTCGTTTTCATACATGACCCTTAATGATGTTGATTTTGCAACATTATTTACCACCCTTAACAATCATACAGTAGGCAAGACTGCCACTATTTTGATGTCCATTTAAACACTCATTATGCAACCTACAGAAAGATTTGTAACATCTTGTTAACTGTCTTAATTATAATATAATTCTATTATATATTCCAATAGCATATATCAGACAAAGATTGAAATGGAATTCATTGGTTAAGCCCTTGTAGTTACCAAACTTTTTGAAGTATTGAAGTATCCTCGTACAATTAGTTTTGTATGATAAGTTTGTTGAAAGTACCTGTTCATGAACAGCTAAATCATTTCATGGTCCTGTAATCCACAATTGGAGGAGTGTTGCTATTTTCAGTCCTCAGTGGTCTCCTCCTTAAAGCCTCTGCAAACCTATCCAAGTTGGATTGTATTCTTGGTAAGAATACACAGTGTAGCAGCATAATGTGTAGCTCACTGGATACATCTAAAATTCCCTCGTCTTCCATGTTGTAGAACAATGAGTAGTATAGACTTGTACAGCCATTCCATATCTCTCTCCATAATCGCTCAATCCTTAAAATCATCATAATTCTAAGACAAACCAGTTTTAACAAATGTAATTAAATTTAAAACAACTATCTTTAAATACGAATTCTTAAAATTAACAATCAGATCAAAAGCAGATGTTAGTAAAATAAATGTTGCATTGACCTTTATGATACTGCCTTCATTTAACTTGGAAATGTGTCCAGAAGACATGGATGCCCCTAATGTGTGCCTTCTAGAATAAGTTATGGTGAATGTGATTGCTCTTCCTCAGTCATCTACAAGTCATTACCAACCTCCATTTCAAGTTTGAGAACCCTAAGCCTAAGTGTTATTTACTAATTGATAAAAAAAACGTTTGATAATACCTCCTGTTTTGAAGTGGGACATGAAGAGCGGAAAACGTATATTCCTAGGTAGGGAGACAGGGCGGTATTTCATAACCAGAAGAAAGAGACCTGTGATCATACCTCTGATTGTGAACAGATCTTCCAGCAATAAAAGGTCTGGGTACTCCTGCTTGATGCTGCAGCATAAACTCGGCAACTTTGACATTTTCTCCACCTTTGTCTGAACGGACCCTTTGTGGTAAGCCGAACTCATGAACAGCCTCTACGAAAGCATGTAGAACAGTGTCGGCACGATTGTTGTTGTTGACTTTCAAGAAGACCGGTAATCTTGAATACCCATCTATACCTCCATGGATTACCAGCCTCCACCTAAAAATTAATAAAATTATTTTTAATTGAGGACCAATCAAAGAATGGACAATGTTCACTACAAATAGATCAAATTTATGGAAACAAAAAAAACAACACATTTTAGGAAAATAAATATCCCCCACAAAAGGAACACTTTATCTATAGTGGTCATTTGGGAATTAAGTAGTGAAACATAAACAGTGGCCCATATCTCTGCTTTAAATGGGTGACTGGATTTTGCAAGCAACATTCACTATCGACCAAATTTTCAAATATACAGAATTCCTGTCAAATGTAAACAAAGCAGGCTAACTGGCACCAAGATATAATTGTGAACGAACCAACTGCCCAGTATAAAATAGTTATTTGAAATTAACAAAGAGCCATAATGCGGCTGTTTCTATGCTGATTGTAACCTCAGTTGGTGTGAATCATTTGCCAACACACAAAGTTTCAATACAATCTAACCAATCACTACCTAGATAGAGCTCTTGCTGGACATATTGCTTGTTATAAAATGGCCTTATGAATGGATTGATTGTGACGACATTTGGCGTGCATCATAGCCTGATCCATGTACATACTAATGCTAAGCCTTAATAAAATCTGACCAACCAGTACCTAGATATCATGGCTCCAGACGCACCTAACATTAAATGGCTTTGAAGCCAGGAAGGGCCATAACTCTGCTATGAATGGATGGAATCTGACTGCATTTGATGTGCATCATTCTCATTCTTGGCATATAGTATACCAACAAAATCTAACCAGCCAGTACATAGATATGGCTCCGAATGGACAAATTGGCTATTATATTATTGTTATCTGGCCATTCAAAAGTAACAAAGAGCCATAACTATGCTACATCTTGATGGATTGTGAAGGCGTTTGGAATGCATTACTTCCTTATCTATAAATACATTGATGTCCAGTTCCAACAAAATCTAACCAACCAGTACCTATATGGATCCATATGGACAAATTGCCTGCTATAAAATTGTATTTTGAAAGTAAAAAAGTGGCCGTAACTCTGCTATGTATTTGTGGATGTCGTTGGGATTTGGCGTGCATCAGTCCCCCTATCAATTTATTCATTTGTACCAAGTTTCAACAAAAGCTTACAATAAAATACAAAGATATGGCTACAAAGCATGACAGCATAACAGAAAGGCATGGAAGGATGGATCGACAATGCGAAAACAATATCCCCCGCCAAATGGGGGGATTTGGCGGGGGATGACAATTAACTGAAATAATATGATGGATGGCTAGTAACTGCTTTTACTCCAGTATGCAGTCGGGAAACATACATAATGAGCTTGTGGTTCCCATCGATATGCCACAGTGCCCGAGGGTCGGATACACTGTAAGTTCTTCGACACACTCTTGAGGTTGACAAAAATACTCTTCTAAACAGAACGCCACAAGGGTCACAGTCCCTAACACATTTTCTAACTCTGTACTCCTGAATTCGAAGCCCCATTGTCTGCAGAAGGCTTTGAATTGTTCTGTATCCTACATTAGGGTGCTCATGACATAGTTTTGACACTTCATGCACTAATTCTTCATCAGATATTTGACTATAAGATTGTTGAATGGTCAGTTTATGTTCATGCATCCTCCTTTCAACTGTTCTTTTGCTAACATTAAGCAGTTTTGCAATCTGTTTTACCTTCATCCCATCATTGATCAACATAGAATTTCTCTAGGAATTTCATACTTTTCTCTGGTAGAATTCACCACCCACAGGAGAAGGTCCTCTGTATTTTGTTGAGGGTTGTCGGGATTATTCAGTGAAGTTTGCAATGCTTCTTCAATACAAATCATGCTGTCATCCACATCTACAAAACTTGACAGTTGTAACAAATTAGTTAAAATCTCTTCAATCTGAGATAATAAATCCATAGTCCTATGGTTTTCTAAGCATTGTGCTATATACAGCTACCTGCGACGACACAGATCCTTGATTTGCAGTACTTGTTCCTCGTCACTGAAAAGAAAAGTATAGCTTTGAAGTAACAACTGCAACAAAATATAATAGGCCAAGTTGCATTTTATTTTATTTTATTTAAGCATGAAGAGGGCCATCTTTGTTTCGCCCTGTCGACCTCTAATCTTGACGAGAACACTAAAATTCCCTGCCAGATCGCAAAACCATGGTGCAGAGGTTAGGTCGCATCAAAATTTGTCTAATAAACAATTAAAGTAAACCTTGGAAGAAAGTACGCCCGGGGCGGGGCTCAACCCCCACGACCACTGGAACACTAGCATGGCACTCTACTGTATTTAAGCTAATCGGGCTGGTGGTTCTTATGCACCAGTCAATTGTAACCACGCCCCCCCCCAGGTCCGGGGAATAGCCGGGACTTTGACTTTTGGTCCAGCCAACCCCGGGTAAAATCCCTGCCCTGTGGGGACGAACTGATGGTTAAACCCCGGCCAAATCCCCCCCACCCCAGAGACTCTATATAAGGCCCAATCTCCGCTAAATTTGGCGCTATGACAAAACCACCGCGGTCACCCGGCCCTGCGGGACCACCTGGAAAGTAAAAACACCGCCCTTTTCCCCGACTATCCCCGGTATACCCCCGGACCTGGGGGGCCGTGGTAACAATTGACTGGTGCATTACTCGAGCACACTATACACAATTATAAACACACATAATATAATTATATAACCGCCAACTTTCAAGAACGAGTTGACCAAACAGCATATGAGATGACTAGGGTACGAACTGACTAAATCTACGGTACATGTATTTCTTCTCATTAAATGTCACACGTTTATCATGTTTCCGTATGGGAACAGAAAATGTCAATAAGGCATCGTAAGCTTGTAAAATTGACTGTGCCTACACTACAGTCATATATAAATATATATACCCCTGTACATTAGTCAGTCAGTAGTGTCTGTTTTGTAGTATAAATTGAACGATATATCCGTTTGTTGATAATAATTCATTTGAAAACAAAACTTACCTCATCATTTTCACCGAAAACAAAACACAAGTATGAAAGTACACGTGTAAGTTTGGACTCTCTCACCGTTTAACCCATGGAAACTACCGACACCTGAATTTGCTGTCGAGAGTGGTCTCCCGTATATAGTAATTTGCGCTAGAATTTAACATTTTTATTGGTTCCCTGTAATGTTATAATGCACTACCAGACTTAAATTTTCGTTGTACTGCAAATTTAAATGTTTATTACTGCCATGTGTTTGTTGGTACATTTTTTTGCAGGGAAATTGTTATATAAAAAAAGAACCAAGTGGCTGCAAACATGAATAATGTTAAATCCAAAAGGCAGTAACAATCAAGTTAAGAAATACGAAAGATCCACAAGGTAGTTAATTGCTCGTTACATTCAGTAGGCGCGAAGGAAAAACATAGAATGCAGTTATGAATAGTATAATTAAACATTTCAATATTGCAGTAAGCAAACAAAAAGGTTGAACGCACTTGTCAATATCATGCAAGAATAAACGATATTCATGAAAGGATTGTTTCCTTAACAATAAGAAGCAAGAAAAATGAATTGCTTGTACATCAAATGTAAGAAACTAAAATGCAGTTGCCATGTTGCAGAACGCATATGCAAGTTCATAACATAACAATGTAATTTAGCAGTATGAATGTCCTGGCGGATATTCCCTTCCATAAATTACATCTACCCAGCAATTCATTCCTTAAATCAACGCGTATTATCTTGTAAGTGACCAAGAAGTATTGTTACATATTTGATTGCATGAACTTATGTCGAATGTTTGAGCGAAATTAATGATTAACAGTCTTAAGGCTGATCATGGTTTTAAGCACCAAGTTTAATTCATAACCATTTTAATAAATACATTTTACGAAACTACGCGTCCACAGATTATTTTCTCTCTCCTCGAAAAAGAGCTTATGAACGCATCATTAGTAACGCCGTATTTGATTGGTTCTGGTTTTACCGCTATCCAATCGAAAATGCGTTTTCGATTTCTGACTGTTTTGCAAGGTCATTTGCTTTTCAATATATACTTAACAAATAATAATGTAACACTATGCTTCAACAGGACCAAATATTTCTAATTCACAATGTCTATCATCAATATCTTTACAACAAAATTCGAGCATGTTAAGGGCCGGCAGCGATGCAAAAGTTGATTGAAAGACCAACATTTTAAATGTTTAAAAAAATTCTATTTAACTTTAGGTTCAGTATATAACAAGTATGATTCATATATCCGTAGTAACATGAAAAAATGTAATTAGGAGCTAAGCAATTTTTACGAAAAGATATTCTGTCAGATTTCCAATCAAAAAGCATTTACGTTTTCCCGGAAATGACTTAATATAAAAAGAGTTAAATTGATCGGAACTGCCTAATCAACAATGTTAGGGGGGGGGGGGGGGGTTGATTGCAGCTATTGAGAAAAAATATACATGCAATTTGTAGCCCGGAAATAGATTTTATCAAATAAATTTTATTATTTTCAGAGTATCTTTCTTATTTGTAGAGTATTGTGCTGTTGTTCCATGTTTCTTTTTTGTGATTTGTTTTGTTTTTGTGTTCTTATCTTTGGCGTTTACCCTGTGTCATTTAACTGGGATTATGTCTAAAGTTTTGGCTGTTGTGCTTGTTTTTGTAGTTTTGTTTTTAAATATTCAAATCCCTGCTTGGCTACATATATTTTCAATAAATCGAACCCTCTCCCAACTGAGATTTTCACTTTATAGTAATACTTTGTATTTGTGTTTCAATTTAGTTGTCCGTTCAGAAGCAAAATCAGTTGTGATATACTGAATTGCTTAATTGTTTGTTGGAAACAAAGTAATTAAACTAACTAAGAAGTATATTTCAGGTTCAAATTCAAAATAAATATGAACTTGTTAAAAACTTCTTTCTGTCTGACATCAACATTTGACAGAATAAAGCTCCATATCTAAACAACAATTATTATTGAAGTGATCTTGCAAGAAATACTTATTTGCATGACATATACCTTCATGATAGTGCTTGTAATTGAAAGTAAAATAAACAAAAATACCAACATACTCTACCCAATAGATCTGGGGATGTTACCATATACAAACATTTTTAGGCCTCTTAATAGTTTGATAATATTACAATGATTAAGAAAACACACAAGACGATAACGCATATCCATACTTTTATTACTACTTCACGACAACATGACGTGTTAACTTTTTCATGTCGAAATGAGTGGTTGTTTACAACTGCACATAGAAAGGCTTCAACTCATCATTTTTGAATGAATATCACTTCTTCAAAATATATTGAATGGCATGTTGAATATGTTATATTGTTTACATAATAAAATGTTGGGATAAATTTGCTTCTTTTCACAAACTGGCAGCCCCGTGTTCCCTTCTGGCTCTCGTTTTCACTGACCCTGATTGCAGTTAAAATGTTTAGCTTGGCGGACTTTAAGCCCCCTTTTGTTCGACGACAGCTACATTAGTGTACTTAAACCCATAGTTATTGCTTTTCTTTAAAAAAATGCCTTTGTTGAGTTTAAAAACAAATTGTTAACACGATTTGTAAATTTTATATTTTCGGAACAATATTGACCCATCAATAAATAGTTTGGTCAACTTAAAAACCATAGACATAACTACTTCTACTGCTCCTGGAGCTATTTTCAGTATGAAACACGTCAAAGTCTCCCGGATGGTATCGATGATAGACTTTTGACTGTTGGAAACATTTATCTTTTAAGATCATAAACCAGTATATATTATTTTATTAGACAATTTTTCAATATTGCCAATTTATAGTTTTTTTCCAGGTTTATTAATATTCTTTGCAATCGTGTTACAGTGTTTTTTCTAATGAATGTTCAAAAATTATATAATTTCGGTGCACTGTTTAAGAATCGTTGAAACATTTTGTAGGTTCAGGAGATAATGCATGTCCAATTTAATGACCATTTCAATTCACTGGATACTAAGGAATGTCTTTCGCTACTAATAATTTATATAGAGTGACACTATTGATAAATTACTTTGAGAGTGTTTGAACGATCTAAAACCCTTTAATTTATCATCGAGGAATTATCCTCTCTCTATATGGGGCAATGATACCTTGTGGGGTTGAATGATGATTAAATGTTAAAGGGATATAATATTTTTTGAATTAATGTTCGTACTTATCGGTTGTTGTAAACTTGTTTTTGGCTTACATTTCTTATCTATAACTTAATAGTTTCTTGTTTAATGCTTAGCTTTTATAAATCACCCTTTTCAGTTTATATGATTTAACGTGCAACGACGAAACTCCCAATATCGGTTTCGAGACCTTCTTGTCTTGTATGCCCTTTTAACATGAAATAGTTGAAAACGGATACGTTTAAATTTGGTCAGTGAGGGGTCTATTATAACTGTTGATATATCAAAAGTGATTGATCGACTGTCCATAGAAACGTAAAAGAAACCACACTTGGGTTTCTCAGGTAGAAACGAACGCCCGTATGCATTCTTACTGGCTAGCTTCTGTAGAGTTCGAGCTTAAATGTTTCTAGACTTGGTTTCATGCATACAATCCACAACAATGGCGTTTTTGAATGCATACCGGTTACATATAAACTACTAGTTCATTCCAGTGCGAAGAAGTTATGAGACAAATATGAGCCTATGAGCTTAAAATGCCATTTGAGTCAAATTCAGTTAAGGAACCTTGAATAATGTTATGTCTGGCCTCAACGCCAATTAGAGACGCACATGCCATGATGACAGCCAGTGAAACAGAAAAACTGACACAGACTATCAGATTGAGCTACCTTTGTGTATATGTTTTCTTAGACTGATCGTTTTGTTTTACACTAAAACATGCAGGGACATTTGAATATTCATATGTTATAGAACTGATCGTATAAGGTTTTAATGAAATCAAAATGCGGTCTTTGGTTTCTTGATTGTTCAGATGTTTGCATGTTTTGTATAGTTGGAGTTTGAATTCAAGCAGCGCTCACGATTTACTTCAACATATTTCATAATATTTAAAAATAATTGGAGAAAGTTCTGGTCACATAAGCCCCTTGAATTCTTCTTATTAACATTTTTTCATATGTCTTGTTTCTTTCATAATGCTATGGAGAGCATAATAACAAGACTCCACAAACTTTAACCAGCCAAACTGCGTTCATACCCCGATAATTACATCTACCCAGCAATTCATTCCTTAAATGAACGCGTATTATCTTGTAGGTGATCAAGAAGTATTGTTACATATTTGATTGCATGTACTTATGTGGAATGTTTGAGAGAAATTAATGTATTGTTTTGCTCCAATCTTAAAAGCACCAGTACCCAATCGTCCTTTTATATAATATTTAATCATTGGCTACTCATACTATAAAGAAAACCATATAGCACAGAAAAAAAGCACCGATTGGTATGCAAACGTTACGGCATTTTAGAAATTTCGTCGTTAAAAACATACAAAAATGTTATTTCACTTTTTGAAACAGTTTATTGTCACTGTTAGATCATTATAAATCTATGCAAAACATACGATAAATAAATCACAGTGAATATTTATTTATTTTAAGAAACGAGTGCGAAATATCTCGAAAACGGTGGCACAGAGATGACATCCGCCACACCTTATTTATTTTGTGGCCACAAGTTAGAAACTTGTGGCCACAACTTAGTAAATTGAGGCAACAACTAAGTAAATTTTGCCCACAACTTAGTAATATGTGGCCACAACTTAGTAATTTGAGGCCAATTGAATCAAATTTTGGACACATGGGCAAATCTTCATCTAGGTCGGAAGCAAGTTGCTCTGTTAATGCCACAACATTGCCTCACAAGTTGTTTGCGGGCACCATTATTGATATTGGGAACGACGAGATGAAAAGAAGCCACAATTATTGGTCTTCTTCCGGGTCAATGGCTTGACGATACCGAAACTGCTCGTCATATTTCAACCAACCATATTTTCTTCTTTTCGGTGCTTTTTTTATTAAACGTGCGTATTTTAGAAGATCCTGAGTTTTTTTGGAATGGTAAACATTACAGTAAACCAAGAATGCATCAATCCAGACTTCGATATAGATAATTTGGCACCTAGAGGAGGCTTAATTGCAAATTCGTTAGAAGAGTTCAATAAAATGTAACTGGTGGGTGAATCATTCAGTTTAGGAGTAACAAGCTGACCAAGGTAAACAAACAGACTGGCAATAATTTTGGACTTCGTATTAACATTTTCCGAGATATCAAGTGATGCAGATAACTAAAAATTATGTAATAATTACATGTGGCCCTGAACTCGGTTGCTGACTAAGTCCATTCAACCCTATCCCAAATGTCGACTCTGCTTGGCCGGGCGCCGCGAGAAGGGGTGCCTCCGCTGCCGGTGCTGACACTGTTTGACCGGGTGCCGCGAGTAGTGGTGGCTACCCTGCAGGTACTGTACTTGGATGACTTGTCATGCGCTGAGATGGTTGGCAGGCGCCGTTGGCACTGGCGTATGTGTGCGGGCCCGCGACTTCTTCAATGCTGCAACAAATATGTCTGCTGCTGGCGACGGTAAAAATGTAAAAGTGCATGGAAATCAGTGATATAAGACAGCTGACAACAATCAAAGCGTGCATATTCATATTTTAGTTAAAAATTGTTTTATGCATTTTTCTTAGAAATTTTGTAAGAAATTGCGATCGGATGCATTATCAAAAGTCTTATACTAGTGGTTTGAAGATATTTACGTAAAAAAATGGCTCATTCCAATACAAAATTAGTTGCCAAACTGGTTAATTTGTGAGAGTGCAGCTTTAATAAAAATAAAAACAAATCTGAGCAGACAAATGTTGAACAGGCTACTTTCTCGAAAAAGTAAAAGAAAGGGGGAAGTAACAAGGTGAACGCTGCCGTCATTGAACACATTCTAGAGTCATAGGCTGGTTACGGTAGTAAACACTGATATCGTAAAAAGGGCTGTGCCCGCGATAACGTTGGTTACATTAAGCTAAACCAGAATTATCAGAAACACAACCAATTCAACCATTGTATTGTGTCAAAAGGTCAACCTTAAAAACATGAAATAGGAGCGTAGAAATTGGTGAAAACCACATTAAATGTGCGTTTTGAGCAATAGGAATCAACACAAATATAACTTTAAAAACACAAAAATAATAACCAAACTTGTTAAACAAAGATTAATATATAATTATATGAAAACAACTTTCGCGCCAATGATAAACAAATTAAAATAGACAGGAGATGTTATGAAAGGATGCTTTTGCAGTGACCTGTATCGAGTCGGGTTCGGTGTGTAACAAGATTCATGTTTTGCGCGTATGAATATATTACGTACTTTCGTTTATTGAAGTAAAGGCGGGATTATCCAGTGATACAGGTCAGAAAGTACATACACTACTTGAGAAAAATTAGAACAATTAAAAATTAACAGTATATATATATATATATATATATATATATATATATATATATATATATATATATATATATATATATATATATATATATATATACATATATATATAGAGAGAGAGAGAGAGAGAGAGAGAGAGAGAGAGAGAGAGAGAGAGAGAGAGAGAGAGAGAGAATCGAGGCGATTCCTGATCCATCCGCTATTTATATCGATAGCCCGAATTCGCCTTGTTCTTTGTTTTGGTGAGCTGCTTATTTTCATAACAATGGTATTTATAAACTTTTAACTTGCAAACCACAAATTGTAAAAAATGGATTTGACACTGTTTTCCAATTACAGTTTCAAGTGTTAATATTGAAAATAGCATTGCCAGTGGAACTGTGTAAATTGGTTGGCTTTTTCCGTCTTGACCTCAGTGGCATGTATTTCTGCTCAAGTTTGTAAGACACGGCAATGGTCAACCTTATGTTTTCTTAAGTGAAAATCCAGGATAGTGGCTATATGAAACATAAAAATAAACGTAAAAAAGTAACTGTGGTCTTACACCATAACTACACAACATCATGGTGATACGAATTGTTCAATACGGCGTGCTGTTTTTTCCCTGCTGGATATGGAAAAAAGAAATTGATAAGCATACAATAATACCACGTACTGTGTTTATATTGTAGATAACATATTTTATGTATCGATGCCTCAGTGGTCAAGGGATACTGACATATTCTAGCATCTCAGAGATCCAAGTATCGTATACTTCTGTCGATTCCTTTCTATTTTTCATTGTAATTTTGTCACGATTAGATTACATTACATTTTTAACGTTCATGCTCATTAATTGACTGAAAAAAGTCGGAGATGTATGATATTTTACTTTAAACAGCCGTTGATAACAAAACCCGATACGCATATGCTATTTTTGTGTTTGTCTAACAATGGTCATAACTCGACAAATGTTTCGTGTGCGTATTGTCTCTGTTATCAATCGAATAGCACGACCTTGATGAAAATATTGACAAGTTTGTGTATTCCTGTTATGAGGTGTACATTCATGGTGTATAAGATATGAATACAAATGAAAATCAAAGCACTTTAAGGGCTGAGTACGGCAATGCCTTGATTGTATCGATGGTTTTTTAACTAAATTAACTAAAAGCAAAAATAACAGCCTTGAAACTTAATTTAAAATTACGAACCTTAAAAAACCTTTGGTTCAAATGGCAACGTCGAAATTTTAATGTTTATATTTCATAAATGATCCAGGAGACATAACAACGTTGAACGCCATTCTTTAACGTTTAAATGTGGGTGCATAATGATTGGTCTGGATGGTGTTTACGCTGGGATTTCATCATTAAAACAACTGAAATGTGTGTTATTAAAAATTACATTAACTTAAGGTTAGGTTTACATCAAATATAAATACTTGCAAATAAGAGTCTAACAATCTATCCCAAATGGATTTAAGCTAAACGTTATGAACATCTTGCCTAAGAAGTAAATGGTTGCATCAATGATATGGTATAATAAATGTATACTAAGGAAGGAGGGGGATGCTCGGTCATAATCTGGTTGCTAAGGAATTCACTGGTTGCTAAGGACGTCATTTATTGCTTACATAAAATGTCGGTAGCTGCAAAGATTAAGTTGTACGGTTGTACCTTCGGTAGTGTATGGTTGCAATGGAAGTAAGTGGTTGACTAGAAAGTCATCGGTGTTTAAATAGGTAAGTAGTTGATTAAGATTTTTCAAGTTGATTAGGAGGCCATTGGTTGCTAAGTAAAATATGGTTGCTTTGGAAGTAATTGATTGCTTAAAAAAAAACCTTGGTTGTTTGGTATATAAATGGTATATAAATGGTTGATAAGGAAAGGATTGATTGCTAAGAATATCATAGGTTACTAAGCATGTCGCTGGTTGCTTAAGAAGAAAGTTGTTTCTAAAGAAGTAATTGGTTGCTAAGAAAAGATGATTTCCAAGTAAGTGATTGAAAAGAATGTCATTAACTGATAAAGAAGTCTCTGGTTGCTAAGACAAACATTGGTTGCTATTCTTGTGTTTGGTTGCTAAACTCTAATTGAGGTGACATTCTATTATCAAAGACCTTGGCCTCATGCATTTAGACGAGAAGTTTTTACTATATGAGTACATAAGAAAGCAGGGACCACTTGATCACAGAGCCTTTTGAACAATCTTACCGTGGAAATGTTAAACAGAATCAACACGCGGGAGGGAGGACATCGCATCGTCCTCCCATGCGCCTGAAATGTTTTGTTGGGAATAGTGAAGGATCGCTGCAGGAGGCTGCATCGGTTGGTGGTCATCCAGCCGGACAAGTGTGCTTTCTACAGTTTTCTCCATGAAACAGAACCACACTCACACACAACATCATGCCAACAAGTATTTATTTTACAACTATAGACCATTTCACTTTGAATTTTACCAACCTGTAATGAAAATGCTTGTAACGCCCAAAAAAGACCCTCTACTGATAACACAGTTGTGTATTCGGGGTTTGAACGTGTGTACCAGGTTATGTATATAATGCCAACAAATTGCTTGGGGTTGTAAGTATCAATTTCAAGCAGATTAGTGCCTACTTTCATCTAAATATATACACCTTTGTAAATAATAGTTTTTATGGACTTGATTGTTAAAAAGGAAGTGCAAAATATGATGGTGAATCAATGTGTCACATATGGCGAATTTGGTCTAGGTTTGTTTAAGCAATAATTCAAGTTTAATACAGCAATTTGAGCGAGACAGATGAAGATAATTTGTAGTTCTTCTCCAAATTGGGTTGTACTTGTTATTACCACGCATATGCGCTTTGCACACCTATTCATCGGAATTTTAGGCGGATATTATGCTGTTACATCGTAAACAATAATATAATTATACAGTTATGTTCTATTGAATGTGCATGTCCTAATAGAACGCGCTGGGGTCTTTTTGAAGTTCTATTTTCCTTTACTGCGTCATAAACAATGATGACCTTAACCTAATCTAATAATTGATATATTGCAGCCAATGCATGTGTCCAGTGAACCATTATATTGATTTTCACAGCAGGGTATATGTTTACCTTTGCTTCAGCGAATACTGATCGTTATTTGATGTTTTTTTCCTGAAAATAAGAGACTTTCAATATGTTACTAAATGGGTCTTTTTAGCGCGCAGAGTCCTTAAAAAGACACATACGCGCAAAACTCCCTAAAGACATGCATGCGTCCTACTCGGTTAGTATAGCGTATGGTACTTTCCTGTTTTAAACTGATGGCGATGTTATTTGGATAACAGACGTCACATCTTTATTACTAGAATTTTTTTCCATAATGACATACAGACTTTTTTAATAATAGTAATTATTCACACTATGACTTTAAATATCAAAACAAAAATACCATAAGTTCTCGATCTTTTGCCGAACCAGTGTAGAGTTGGTTTTAGCTGAAGACAGTAATTTATACTGATAAGTTAATATAACTTTTTCGCAATCATTGTAAAACTTAGCTATTCATTAGTGAACATGTGTAAAGGATTGGACTGACATATATGAATTTTAAAACAACTTTTGGAGAAGCGTCAATATTTTGTGTTTCTTTCCATATCTATTTATCAAAACGTTCAAATGACAAGATCGATTAGGTTAAATGGAAATGGTACCATGCTTAGCACTAGGCTGTGGTAAGTTTTTCGGTTTTTACCATATATGGAATATTAAAATAGTCACGTGGTGTGGGCATGCGCGGTGCTACACTACCGTGATGCTGACTGTAACAAAAATGGCTGCCTAGAAGAAGGAAATGTGTTGCCGGTAACGAGACTTACGCATACTTGGTTGCATGTTTGTATGAAATCATGAGAAGATAAGTGGTGTTAAATGTGTGTAATTTAAATACTTTGTTCAATTGAGTTTAGCGTCGTAGCCAACGGTGAAAATGGCATCGATCCAATTCCAAAATAATAATTGATGTTTTTCATTTGTTAGTTCTTTTTATGTTTTTACTTTGACTACATACAGGCTAAGGGTACAAATCCGTACACTTTTTAAGTGTTTTTTTCACACTTATCTTTTTTGTTGTAAGTTAAAATTTCGTATGAAACATCTTTGGTTAATTGTGACAACAGATTCCCGTCCTAATATTTTTTTATGTAAAAAAATCGTTCATTTTATGGAAAGAAAAACACCAGTAAAATTATGCTATGGAGGGCACATATACTGTTTCCTTGCATGGTAATACAATTATAAATCATACGTATGCTATTTTGAATAAACACTACTGTAATGCACCAGTCAATTGTAACCACGGCCCCCAAGGTCCGGGGGGGGGGGTTGTGGGTGGGGTATATACCAGGGATAGCTGGGGAAATGGGCCGTGTTTTTACCTTTCAGGTCGGCCCCACAGTGCCGGGTGAATGCGGTGGTTTTGTCTTCGCTTTAAATATACCTAGGGTCCCTGGGAGACGGGGGCATTTGGCGGGGATCTTACCATCTGTTTGTGCCCGCAGGGCGGGGATTTTAGCTGGGGTTGGCTGGGCTGAAAGTCAAAATCCCCGCTATCCCCCAGAAAGGGAGGGGGGGGCATGGTTATAATTGACTGGTGCATAAGCCTCACTCAAGTTATTTATTGTTTCAAATGTTTTTTGGAACAATTGCAATTCAAATGTTAAGATTATTTATATTTATAAATATCTTGAAGTTAACATAACCACAAAACCTCAAAAATGCACATGAATCTTCTGAGGTCATTCCCGCGTGTGCGTAACATTATGATTTTTAAGCGTATTTACATTAAATGGCCTTTTTATTTTTAAAAAGTACTCAACAAACAAGATGAAATTAATGACCAAGGCAAGCCCTGTATTCATCAAATAATGCACCAGTCAATTGTAACCACGGTTCCCCCAGGTCTGGGGGTATACCGGGGAAAAGGGCCATGTTTTTACTTTCCAGGTGACCCCGCAGGGCCAGGTGACCGTGGTGGTTTTGTCATAGGGCCATATTAAGCCGAGACTGGGCGTTATTTAGAGTCTCTGGGGTGCGGGGGCATTTGGCTGGGGTTTAAACATCAGTTTGTCCCCGCAGGGCGGGGATTTTACCCGGGGTTGGCTGGACCGAAAGTCAGACCTTGGGGGGGGGGGGGGCTGGTTACAATTAGTAGGTGATCAGTATTTGTGCCCTGTTTGGAAATATACCACGTATGGTCTACCAGTAATGTCATAATTATTCTTTAAGCTGCCCTTCTATAACTCCTGTTTGAATTCTTTTCATCTCAGTAAGTTATTGTGGGGCTATTAGAACAGGTTATATGAAAGTTGACGTCACGGCATGTGAATTTCATCACCAACATCAGAATCTTCTATTTAGAAGTAAGAGCCACATTGTTGGTTGCTTGTCATGTAATGGGACAAAATAAAACAATTTATCATGAGGAAATAGTTGTCAAACATTTAAAATGCTCCAAAAAACTGATGTTTACAACCATGTACACAGGAGTTAAGAAATGAAAAAGACATGTTTGTGAATTGTCACAGTAAATAAATACTGCCGGTAGATATCTATAACTGTCTCCGATGCCCAGTTGTAAAGTTGTCCGCCTAAGGAGTTGGAGGTCAGGGTTCAAACTCCCAAGCCACTTCTTACTGAAATACTTTAAAAGTTGGTACAAGTACATGTAGCTCCCTTGTCTGGTGCCTGGCAGTGTAGTGCTTGAAAAAGTGGTGTATTCAGTACTGGTTTAGTCTAGGTAAGTTGCACCCTGTGTATCAGTGCTTCACACCTAGCCCGTGAAGGAACTAAGGGGTCTCTTCGTAAAAGAGCTAGGGTATTGCACCTGGACTCTTGTTTCCCACATCTGCCTTTTGCTACATCTTTTTCTATTTTTTTTCTATTTTATAAGGTGGTTGTCTCAAGGTGTTCATGTTAAATAAAGCATTCGGGGTTGTTTATCTTCCAAGTCTAATTTCAACATGTAAACATGACGGTATTTTTCATGGTCTCTGCACAATTGCCTCCGAATATGACAATTCTGTCATGGAAGTGGCATGCAATGCACCAGTTATTGGTTACCACGCTTTTTCCCCCCAGACCTGGGAATTTGTTGTTACAATCGACTGGTGCAATTTAACTTGTGTGATCATCTTTTTCAAAAATTTAATATTGTCACTCTTCAGACAGTTTGAGGGACGAATTTCTTATAGTATACCATACATGACAAACAGAATACTTGAAAAAAATGTCTGTTTTTCAGCCTGTCTGTGAATTTGTTAAAATTCACAGCCGAAAAATGACAGGCGTGAGCCTTGCATATGAGAAAGGCTAAATACCCTCTAGGGTTATAACATTAAAAGTCAAAAGACAGTAATAGTAATCTTTTCTTTTTTAAAAAAAATGTCCACACACACTTCAAACATGAATAATATTGATATCAAGTCATAGGGTACCTATATATTGCTTTTAGTGAAACAATGTTTATACTCCTTTTCACTAGCTAACGACCAAACTAGTTTGTTCAAACAGTTGGAGAAATCCATCAAAACAGACACATATTTAGTAAACAAAAACACTATTTTATACACCTAAATCATACATTTTGGTGTCAGTGGTATTCATTATATGACAGTACTGTTTTATTAACAGGGTTGATACAAATCCAATACCTAACAGAATTAAGTACTCTTACTGGAGCATGATTTAGATATGAAACTATTAATCTTTTAAAGGGACACCGCATAATACAATTGCACACAATTAAAAATATTGTCTAGAATTTACATAACTTTTATATATTGTTGTGAAAAAAAAATGAATTACAGATCAATACATACCCTGCTGTAAAAGTCAATAAAGTGGTCCAGTGAACTCATGGTTCCAATACCCAATTATGGGAACTATTATTGCTTTGTCTTTGGGTACAATTAGGTTTGGTGTTTCTATACAGTGTCAGCAGGTGCTCTAAAATGGCAGCCAAAGGAATGCTTTTCATCTATATAATTTGCATATATTATATATATAAATATCACAGATTTGGTTAGTATACTGAAAGGCTAGTCACGACATAGACACAGTGAAGGTCAACTCTGCTGAAAGTCACAGCAAATAGTTGTAGCCCGGAATTATAGCTATTCTGGTTTACCCAACCTAATCCTCCGGTACAAACAAAATTAAACCGTTGTAATATATACACGTTACTTTGGAAACAATAGAGTCATTGGACTGTTACATGCATTTCAATAGCTTGAAATTCACCTTTTATTTGTACCGGCATGGGAAAACTCAAGTTATGTTAATTCCTGGGCTATATGTATTGCTACAATGCTTTAAAGTTGAGTTTAAGATAGTGAAATGATCACATGACTTGCAAGGTCATATCACTTCCATGCTTTTTTTAACTGGGAACCCATTATGTGCTATTTCTAAATAGGTAAACTGTGCTGATGTCAGTGATGTGACATAATTGTTGTGTTTATCTTCATTATAAATGATCTGCCTCATGGTAGCTCACAAGGACATTTCTATGCTATTTTTGAGAAGTTACTGGGTTTTTTGACCATCTGATGTCTGGACAATTATCGAATAGAATGTGTAACGCTTTGATATAAAAAAAAATGTGTCGGAGACGGGGTTCAAACCCGCGTGGCCAAATTTAAAAACCCAGCATCTTACTTTTCTTACGTGAGAAAGCCCCTTGAAAGCCAATGTTTAAGCCACTTTCACTGATACTCAGTACCTTGATATTTTGTAAATTGACTTAAAGCTGCACTCTCACAGATTGAACGTTTTGACAACTTTTTTATTTTTTGTCTTAGGAACGAGCAGTTTTTGGCGTAAATATCAGAAAACCAGTAATAAAAGACTGATGACAAAAGATCAGATGGCAGATTTTCATATTTCCTCTCCAAAATTGATGTTTATGCATTTTTTTTAAACCGTCTAAGCCATAAAACATTAAATTTGGAATGGACATATGAAAATCTGCGATGTGACATTTTGCCAACGGTCTTTCATCACTGGTTTACAGATATTGACACAAAAGTTTGCTAATTCCAAGACAAATAATAAAAAAGTTGTAAAAACGGTAAATTTGTGAGAGTGCAGCTTTAAGTTGTAATATTTTTGAATTTGTAACTCCAGTCCACGGACATTGAATGATGATTGATAAAAAGTTTCTGATTTTATTCCCCCCCGCAACAGAGTGGGGAGAGGATTATAGGAATGCATTTCGTCTGTCTGTCCATAACATTTCGTGTCCGGGCTTTAACTTACTTATGCATTAATGGATTACCATTTTCCTTGGTACAAATGTTATCCTTATTGAGACGATGTGCAGTGAACTTGATCCGGGTCCATATTTTAAATGCATTGATGGGTACCATATAACTTTTTACAAATATTGTCATTGAGATGATGTGGAGTGACCTTGACCCAGGTCCAAACCTCAATGTTCAAGGTCACATCTGACATTTAAAGGCCATAGTACACATGCTCGTGTCTGGGATATAACTTGCAGGAATGGATTACCATATTACCTGGTAGAAATGTGTCCTCATTGGGATGATTTGCAGTGACCTTGACCCGTGTCCATAACTCAATGGTCAAGGTCACATCTAACATTTAAAGGTCCTACACTTAGTACACACAATATGAATAACAAATATCGTTATGTTCAGATATCCGAGAATGTTATTTGCAGGGGATATAGCTGTCCTTTGGATTGCCTTGTTGTACATTCAGGCACTGATTTAATTGTGTCTTTGAACAGATCTTGAAATGATGCCCCACCCCAATTTAATATTATAGATGTAAAATTTTGTTTTGAATTGTTACAGGCCCATGTCCGCATTTCCAGAATGGTGAAAGCCAAAGTATGTTCAGGATGGAACATCACAGGAAAGATCCAGGGATATGCTCACAAAGGCAAGGTTGATTTTTATAGAAGATTACATTTGGAGCCAATTATCAATATGAGTTCTTTTCAATGGATTATTTACTTGTTTAGGTACTTACTTTTGTGTTATGGCAATGACTTATTTGCATCTATGATAACAATAAATATTTGACATGGAAAGCCAAAATATTGAAAGCAATTCAATGGTATAGTTTCAAAACTATTTTATCCCATAAAGCCTTAAGTGAAAATGAATGGACACTGCAATTTTGTGAAGAATATGAGTTTCAAAATGACTTTCAAAATACAAACAATTTTTCTATGGTCATATAAATATTATTTATTTTCTCTTAATTGTGCTGAAATTGGCCCGTTTCAAGCCATGTTTCATGTAGTTAGTGATAACAATGATTAATAGACATGTATCATTCCTGTATACAGTGCATCAGAAGGGACAGTACACACCATCTTTCATTCCCACCATTCTTTGTGAAGAGGAATCCAAATGTTCTTTGGCCTGATCGAGTTCTTATGGGTAAGTTAAAGTAAAACCAATTTATCTCACTGATTTCTGAGGTGTATTTTTTATGCCCCCGAGAGTGAAAAATTTTTAAATCGCACTGTCCTTTCCTGTGTCTAGCTCAACTTCTCATTTACAGTTATGTTCAAAGCTATCTGAAAGTGAGATTTCTATATTTGATTTGACAAAATCAAAGATGGTTGCTAACTTTATTGAATCACTCCTATGCATTTATATTCCTTGATGAGCATTGTCTCTTGTGAGGATAGTAACTGGCTTACTGCTATCCTAAGAATGCTTATCATTTATGTAAAGTACTTGTATGTTTTTCTCTTAAGTTTGCTTGCAAACTTTGAAAAAAAAATCTGCATGATAAACTAGGCACACTCTTTCTCCCGAATAAGATTTATCACAATTAGTACAATTGTTTTTATATACCAAATGTATGAAAAAATGTTTAAATCTATGGTTTTCATGTATAAAGTACCAAGTTTAATTAACAGAAAGGTGCAGAAATCACAGTATTTCAATGAGACCATAGTAGATCACAGTTGATCTTTAGCACTCACCATAAATGCATTATTTAGGAAGAAGATAAAGATTTATCACTTAGAATTTATTTTTGTTTATACATGCGTTTGTATTGATTTTGAATAAGAGTGTTACTTTAAACATTAAAATATATAGTAGTAACAGAATTAATCTCCATAGAATTTGAACTTAAATGGCTTGCATTAATTCAATCTTTCTTTTTTCATTTTTTGATGAATTGATCAGATTGTTGGATCAAAGAAGACAAAAATAAAAACCTAAAATTCTGATACAAACAATAATTGCACTCAGATGTAGTGCAAATCAACTTTTATTGACTGACCAACATATTTGCAAAATAGTACTGGTATATTGCCCTCAGTATACGATCAATGTATACAAGAGGATGTTTTCCGATGGGATTTAGATGCATTTGTAAAAACGTGGGAAATACAAGGGATTATGAATGAGATTCATACCACACAAAATTGAAAATGGTTTTACAGTAGGTGAAAATTATAACCTGTCAAAGCTGATAATATATTTGATTATTACTGGTAGCAAAAATGTTACAAGTAAACCACATGTATCTATTTAACAGCTAGAGTAGATGTGTCAAGCTAATTCAAATATTTTGTAATGATGTGTAATGTGCACTTAATTTTATTTTAAACTTTGTTGCATAAAGAAGAAAAGGAAAAAAAGTTAATGACTGTTCTCAGCTTAAAGTCAAGAAGAGGTACTAGTATATAACACTGGCTGCTCTTTAGGGGATGGGGTATAACTGGAGTGGCTTGAAATATAGCCTATATTTCATCATTCTCGTACACTAGTGATAATGCAATGTTTAACATTGTCTTAGATGTATAATTATCAATCCTCTGATGAAAAAGAAGGTATTTCATTAAACAACAGTTAAGTACTTTGTATTTTTTCACAAGCAACAAGAAAAATCCCACCTGCTGTCTGATTGACAGAGTATTTTTATTCCATACATTTGTTTATTTCAGTAATTGACAATGAGACTCTAACCAATGTGTCCAAATATTGCCAAATTAACTTTGTCTGCTTACAAACTTTCAGAGGATTTCTTATCAAATCCTTAAGTTTCAGGTTGCCTTGTTTATGTGCTTTGTATGGATAAATATATGTTGGAAGATCTTTAAAGATAAACCTAATGTTTATCATAAAACTATGGTATTATATTTGTCCAAATAGTGAGATAAAAAAAGAGTGTATAAACCAATGTTTCATCTTTGAATGCATATTCTATCTGACAAGTATTGTTTCTCTGCAGGTGCCTTGAGCCATCCTAGGAGGCATCCCAAGTAACAACATTAAGAACGTATAAATGTTTGAACTGTGCAGACTTCTTGTTGTGAGAAAAAAAGGTACACATACATGTAATGACTTACAAATATTTTTCAATTAGAATTGTGATTATCATTTTTGTCCTTTGAAAGAGAACCTTTCATCAAAAGTAATAGAAGAACATTGCATAGTATACTGTCATAACTGCATATAATAATAACTGAAGTTAATATTAATTCATTCCACCTTCTGCCAAGTGGCTATGATGTGCTAAGCAGACTAAAAAATTTCAGCCTGCAGCCAATGAGATAGAAATGGAGAGAAGGGCAATAGCAGCTTGCACATGTCAAGGATCTGCAGCGCATGAACCTAACTGAAGATGATGGTGGGTCCCTGATGCAATGTAAATTATATGGAATGTTTTGTATATAACCAGTTATTCAATCATCATCAGTGCTGTACACAGAGTATTAAGTATATAACATTTCGATTTCTGTATCTTTCTTTTTCTGATTTATATGAACCCGAGCCGATTTCATTGAAGTAGAAGTTACTTATAATTGCAACCTCCTTAAATGTATCGTATATTAGTTTAAAAACAAAAGTACAGGTCACAGCCTTTTCCCACATGCCTGAAAAATGTGTTGTTTACCAAATGATATGCATTGCGTGATTCTGGGCCTTGCAAAAGAATTACCGGTACTACAAATGAAATAATCATGTTTTTTCTATGTATATAAATTTCTTCCAAACTTCTTTCTTTTAAAGGATTGTCATAGGCACACAATTTTTTGAATGATTTATGTCCCTTTACTTTTCTCATGTTTTCAATGCAACTACATACTTCAACCCTACATAATTTGACTACATTCATTGTAAGAAAGAACACTGGATTAAAAATTCAAAATGTATGAACACTACTTTCTTAATTTCTATTTCATAAAGAACATGAAGAATCTGTGGTAGGAAAACAAGTAGTATTATATACTTGTTGTAATGTTGATATGATAATTCTGTATGTCATTTCATTCATCTGTTCAATCATTTACTTACAAAAGGAATTTTTTTTTTATTCAAAATGCCTTATACATGGCGCCGCTTGTAAACATGTATCTTGAACAAAAATGTGCGATGCACCTTTTGCATTGATATTGGGTGTGCTCCAAACAAGAACTGAAATAGGAATGTAGGGCATAGTTTTATATTATTACATGGCATATGTGTTCAGTACATAATCTAGTCAAAATCTGATTACAATTTTTGTAATACAGTTAACTTCAGAAAGAACCAATATTATGTGCCCATTTTTCATGATGAATTCTACAAATGTGCAGATTAATGAAATTTGGACAGTCTCTCTCATATATATGCTTATTTATAGTATTTGTTTTTGCTGTCATGCTTATACTTTAAAAGCAATGACATTATGTTTTTTTTAAAATCATTAATGGGAAAAAACATAAATGTACAAGAATAATTAATTTCAATTAATTTTCTGAATCAGTTCCTGAAGCCTAGAGATGTCAGCACTCGCAGTCAGCCGCTTTATCATCCATTGCTCCATTAACCTCATCCACCTGGTCAACACAATTCAAACATACCAGGTAATGGTAAATTTAGAAATGGGCTGAATTGACCATTTGAACATGTTGCATCATTTAATTTGAATAACAAACGTTACAGCAATTAAACCCAAAGAATAATATGTTTATTAACTGGATATTTAATTCCTAACAAGTTTAACATGTTAAACAACCATGAGCTTGTGCAATACATTAAATGTTGACTGAACATTACAAATCATATAATTTAATTATTCAACTAATGGACTGGTTTATTGTTTAGTCATTTAGTCTTATGCGATGGTAGTGTGTACGTAGTATGTGCCTCCGTGGGTCTGTAAACAATTCCTCTTTAACATGATACAGCCTTCAGTTTTGATTGTATCTTGATGAAACTTGTACAGTATTTACATATCCATAAGAGCTCGGTTCCTTTTGAAAACCAGCCATATCCGCCCATGCATGCCTAGATTATGGGCCTTGATAGTAAAAAAATCAGTGTGTCAGTAAGCAGTTGCTGGTTAACAAGATACAGTGTTCAGTTTTGATCGTATCTTGATGAAACTTGAACAGTATCTACATATCCATAAGAGCTTGGTTCCTTTTGAAAAACCTTGAAATGATAAGATTATGGACCTTTATGAAATAATGAGTATTCAGAATCCATAAGGGGTTGGTTCTTTTCGAAAACAGTGATGTTGACCACACAAACCCAGCCAGTAGAACATAGGCCTCTAGTTTATTATAAGTGCATGTTTGTCTTCATAGCATCATTATATATTTCTTTATTACATGAAGCTAATTTGTATGTGAAGTTTTGATTTTATGCACTCTTTTCAGATACAGACTCAGTTAAAACAGATATGGGTGCAAGTCATGACACTTTTACAGGTAATGTTTATTAGACATTCAGTATTTATATATATATATATATATTTAAAAAAGATGTCAATTGTAAAAGGATAGTATAATGTAGATGGATTAGATGCAATGAAGATGACAGAAGTCAAAATCATCTTTATAATAATTTGATATTATTTGTACTATTATTTAATTGCCATAATGATGAAATACATAAAACTGAAAATGGAAATAATTTCTATGAAGGTCTTCTTTCTATTTCCAATAGATTAAAGATGTCCGAGATTCACGATGAATGCTGTTTGAAGAAGAATGAACAGAATCACATTTTAATTTAATCTCACTGCCAATGTAGACTTAAAGAGGACGGGCTCTGTTATGACAACTGTATTTTTAAGTAACAGAGATAAGGGTGTTATTGGAATCATTTTAATAAAATATGGGAGTACCGGTACATACCAGTTTGATATCTTGATTAGACTGGGACTTAAACAAAAACGATAGATATTGGACCTTTCTAATACACATTATAAACATTTCATGTCTTAAGTCAATAACAAAGCTGTAATAAGGCGATATTTAGTGTAATTAACACTTAGGGCTATTCTTCTAAAACATATAACCACCGGGTTTGGCAGATTTTTAATAATATATGGTTGGGCTTTTTTGCTAATTTGCACCCCAAAAGGCACATTTGCTTTTGTATGGGGTTGGCATAAAAACTTAATAAATGCCTTCCCTCCAGTGGTTATATTTTTAAATGGACAAAATATCAAACTTCTATTTGAATAATAAGGAGGGTTATACCACTCGCCTCAGCATCTGCTTTGGCTTTAGCGTCCGGTTAAAGTTTAAGACCAAGTTGGGATTTTCACTCATAACTGCAAAACCCTTCATTAAAGTCACTTAATACTCCATACAGTTGTTCAGGGCCATTACATAATGAGGTTAATACTTCAATAGCCTTCATTCAATGGACTTAATACCTTTCACAATTAATGATGAACATCTTACAATAAGGTGACATAACTCCATTTTAACTAAATACAAATTATTGCCCTTTTTTCATTTTTATTTCTTATGTCAGGCACATTTATATATTCTTAACAGGGTTTTTGAAAGCTAATTGTTTGGGCGGGCTGGTGAAAGGGTCTTCAAAGTCACCTTATGTGTAGAATAATTTTAGCTAGGTTTGACATATAGTGACCAAACTTCGTATGTAGGAAGCCTTTATGAAGACCTTTCATGAGATTGCGTTTTAGGCTTCTGGGATCAATATAAAGGTCAAAGTTACTATTAAAAGCAAAAGAACTGGTATTGATTAACTTAAAGGTCGACATATTGTGACCAAACTTGGTTTATATGAAAGTTCATACAGACGTTTTATGCCCCCGAAGGTGGGCATATTAAAATCGCACCGTCCGTCCGTCCGTCCGGCTCTGTAACTTTCCCTTGTATGGACAGATTTTAAAATAACTTTCCAAATGTGTTCCACATACCAAGACGACGTGTGGCGTGCAAGACCCGTGTCCCTACCTCAAAGGTCAAGGTCACACTTAGTGTTTATTCACAATGGAGTGCTGCATATAAGGACATAGAGTATAGGTTGTCGTGTCCGGGCTGTTACTTTCTCTTGTATGGACAGATTTTAAAATAACTTGCCACACGTGTTCCACATACCAAGACGATGTGTCGCGTGCAAGACCCGTGTCCCTACCTCAAAGGTCAAGGTCACACTTAGTGTTTATTTACAATGGAGTGCTGCATACAAGAACATAGGGTATAGGTTGTCGTGTCCGGGCTGTAACTTTCCCTTGTAAAGACAGATTTTAAAATAACTTGCTACTTGTGTTCCACATACGAAGACGACGTGTCCTGTGCAAGACCCATGTCCCTACCTCTAAGGTGAAAGATACACTAAGTGTTTATTCACAAGGGAATTCTGAATATAAGGACATAACAGTGTAGGTTGTCAAGTATGGGTGGTATTTTTTTATGTTCAGAGGAAATTTAAAATAACTTGCCATATGTATTTGACACATAAAGGCAAGATCAACTTTTCATGTACTGGCCTTGTTCGTAGGTCAATGTCACATTCGGGGGCATTCGTCACATACTGTGAAAGCTCTTGTTTATTGTGTTTTGGGTTATGATCTAGGTCAAAGTCAGTATTGCTGAAAAGTACAATTATAGTTTGTACTGAATAAGTAAGGGGTGACAATGTGTGACCAAACTTGGTATATATGACAAGTTAATGGAGAGCTTTCATTCGAATGCCTTGGGCCCCTTAGGGTCAATGTCACTGTTACTAAAAAAATATTACTTTTTGGTACTGAATAACCTAAGTTATGGTTGATATACTGTGACCAAACTTGATATATAGGAAGATTTTATTGAGAACTTTCATGAGATTGTGTTTTGGGCGCATAGGATCTAGGTCACTGTTATAAAAATAGAAGACAGCAGTTGAAACTGAACTTCTTCTGCCAATCCTTAACAAAACAATTATTGTCACATCACGATTCTTGTTTACTTTTTAAATTGATTTTTCTATTGCTTTTGACAAGCACATATTACATCATAATGTAAGAAGATACATTGTTAAAAAAAACCCAGAAAATGTTAATTTGAATAAGAGTGTCACTTTTTTTAAATTTGTAGCTGTTTACTTACCATGAATTTATCTTTAAATACAACTTTTACTTTTTATGTGTAGGGTACGAGTTGGACCATATTGAGAGATTGTTTTAAATAGCATATGCTAAAACATACGTTGCTGCCTTTTAATTTTATGAAAAGTATTGCTTTATTATTTTTTTTAAATTCCATATTCTTAAGCTCCTAATTCTTGTCAGGTAATTTTTAAATCAAATTAATTGTTAAAGTGACACTCTTATTCAAAATCAATGCATACATATGTATAACAAACATATATTTTGAGTGATAAACCTTTAACTACTTACTAAATAATGCATTGATGGAACATATTTATTACTGGTAGCAAGTTTGTAACCCTGTATTTAATAACAGAAAACGCAAAAATATTTAATGATTGATGAATGCTAAAAGATTTACTGTGATCTACTTTAATAGTCTCATAAGGTAGATACACCATGTTTTATGCACATTTCTTTCAAATCAAAATCGGTATCCTTCATGAGAACCATTGCTTTCAACATTCATTTATCCTTTTCGCAATATTAAAACAATAGTATTAGTAGTGGTAAACCTTTTTGGGAGTAAGAGTGCATCTTTAAAAAATGTGTTTAATGTGGATATATTATGATCTATGTGTCTTTGCACGTATGCACTTGCTAGTATTGCCTAAGAATTTGACCTCTGATATTTTATGTAGTAGTTAGATGATATGAAGTAAATTCTGTCAGAGTTAGTGGAACTAATGATCCATTCTTAATCATTGAAATGTACTAACAAGGCATCTCACAGTCTTATGTCTTTGTATGCCTTTGAGGTTATGTCTCCACAAATCTTTATCATGGCCTGACAGTCTGCTTTCTTTAATTTGTGTCTTTGTATTAAAAATATGTATTATTTTTAATACATATTTTATTTATAGTACTGCACTTATCTCCTATCGATTTTCATGTTTTATGTAACTTGAAACTTTCATTAAGTTGTAAAAACATTAAATCTGTGAGAGTGTAGCTTTAAGAGAAACATTAGTGATTTTAGCATCAAACTTGTTTTATATGTTCTTTTTAAGTTCTAGGTTATTCTGTAATCATTAACCATCATTGTGCCATAGATAGACCTGTGAAAAATTATTATAATGTACTATGTTATATTATTGAATAAAATACTGAACATGTTACGGTATGTTTGAATTTGGCTGATCATTGAGTAGTTGAGGGATTTTTATAGTCATATTTAGATTCCCACTGAACCTGAAAAGGTATACCATGAGGTTTTTTCATATCTACATTGTATATAACAGCTAGTGCTTTCCAATGCTTTAAAAAGATATTTCCATGAAATAAAACAGATATCTGATCATCTCAAACAGTGCACATATAAAAGATAATTTTTCGAAAATTTTCCTGTTCTCGCATTATATTGAACTTCAGTATGTACAGGGCTGGGACACAATATAATCGGTGCAATTTCCTTAATAAAATCACTTTCATATAGAATGTACATTAAGTCATTTTATAGCCATCTTTTTGTGGATATAGTAAAAGAAAAATGTTTATTTCAATATCATGTTGCATGATGTTTCACCTTGTGAAAGAAGTGAATTTTGAGAATATCATTTGAATATGATATTTCATTGTTTGAGAAAGTGACAATATCAAAAAAATATTTCCATTTTTATGAAATTCAATCCCCTCAGTGACAATTAAACAGTGCAGTGATACCTATTAATTGGTGACACACTTTATTGAAAGAAGAAGAGAGGTAAGCACAGAGCTTAAACACAATGTCGATGACATAATTTCTGAAATGACACTACAGTTTCTGCATACGAATTGCTGCCTTTATCTATAAAAGTGATTAAATGGCATTCAACTTAAACCCCCGTTTCAATGTAAGAAAACAATATTGTACCTATGGCTACATGAATTTGGCAGTCGAACGTTTTTACTTATAGGTACAAATTTGACTGACAAATAACAATTTGCAAATCATAGACTAATAGAATATTTTATTTAAAAAATAAGGTAATGTAATGTAACTTTGTGAAAAGTTGTGTATACAGAACCTCATTTTATAATTCTGTCGGCCAATTCATCATGCGAGTACGCTGAGGGTCGATCTAACGTGGAATTATATTTTGTATAATCTTTGCTTGACCGACCACAGCCTTTTCATTGAAATTTCCAGCAGAACAGAATAAAACAGATTTTCATGATCTTTTTTGACACCGAAAAATACAGAGAATTTCCGGTAAACGTGTATAACCCGGTTCCCGGTAGCAGTTGTTACTCCAAGAGAAAGTGGCATTCATGGTAAAACTCATTGCACTTTTTTTCTGCAAAATCCATAACGGCGGATTTTCTAGCGTCCAAATGACCTTTCTGTCGGCATTGGATTATCATATCTATTAAGACCTGGCAGTTTGTCCAAATCCAGGTGTAAAATAGTGAACAATATTACAAAAAAGGGTTTTCACCAGCAGCAGTCAGCGTTGAAAGCCTATTTTACTCGTACAGACGGACGACCGCACTTCAATTAAGCAGACATGAACGTTTTTGTAACATGATGTTGTTTTTTCTCAGAGAAAATGCCAAATATTATAGCATTTAAGGCTATTTGGGCTTTCATCTTTTGTCCAATGTGTTCTTAACCGCTCTTGAATACGCACCGAGATGGTACATCGGTTTAAACCGTTTCTACTCTTTAGCTGGTGCCTAGGAAAAGCGGATAGCCCTCACTCAGTTGTTATTGCTGTAACCATTCCGATAGCATATGACTGATTAGCCTTAAACTTCTTTATGAGTTAAACGATACATTTCCAAAATGCCCATTCCCCCGTTTATTGGCCAGGTTTTAGAACCCGCTCTTGAACCTTTTCTGCACGATCCGGGTGTTCACGACTTTTAGCAATCTACCATTCGAAGCATCTTGTAAGACCATACTTTAGCCCATTTAATTCGTGTGTTTATCCCTCAAATTGGCCATAAAAGGTAAAAACCGTTATCGGGACTTTGCCGTGTATGTCAATTATACCGACACAAGACGTAAAAAACACCTTCTTCTCAATATTTTAAAGCGGCGGCACCTGAGATGACACGGATCAAGAGTGTGCGTCCGTCCACAAGTCTTGAGATCAAAATGGCCATATTTGAACAGTGCAAACCTTATAGGTGAACAAATTTCCAACCAGCAGAATTTAGTTAGTACAAAATATACACTTGGATCGAAGTCTGATTTTTTTTAACGTGGGATATTTAACATAAATATGGAAGTTGGTCAAGGTCACGAATGTTGTCATGGTCAAGTTATATTGACCTTCAAGCATGACCACAGCCATTACTTTATCTGATCGAGGGTCTAGTTTAATAAAAAAGGAGTTAGTCAAATATGACAAATCTACCACAAAGCGGGAAGTTTACTCGGATCGAAGTGATTTGCGTGACTTTAAGGGTCGAGAAACCCTAGATCTACCTCCCTATGGTAAGTTTCAAAACAATCTCTCGAGGGAACAGACTGATCAAAACGGACATTGGGATATCAATTTTCAGAATTTGTACCTTGCTAAAATCATATGTAGCTTGTGTCAATAACTTGTTGAATTAAGTTGATCCAGAATTAGGTATATTGTAAAATCACACTTTGCTTTCCTAGTTATTTCGTTTTTCGTACTAGCTTTGCATTCATGTGTGTAATTATACCTTGGAATAGAGGGCTGCTCTAAATCTAAATATTTCTTACCAATGCTTAATTTTGTTATCTTTCGAGAGTACTTGATATTTTATTCTGTTTGTCTACTTGTGTACATAATATGCATGTTTGGTTTACTCGTATTGTTTGAATATTATTGTGTTAAATGTAATTCATAATATGTGTCATTATTAGTATATATATCAATGTTTTGCTCTTCATTTCATGGAGGAATAAAAAGTATCTATCAGGCTTACCTTTTACCTTTTTGTGTATTAGCTTTTGACTTTGGCCAATGAGGCATTTATTACATTTTGTTCCATAAACGACTGAAAGTTTGTAATAATTAGCATTTCATTTACTCGCTCCAGTTTCTTTGCACGACTCCATATTCTACTATTGTGCTTTGCTGGCAATGTTAATAAACAATGGTACATTCTAATTCTAAGGAAAGAATTCCGTCTGAAAGTCTCCAAACAGCAAATCTCATACATCACAAACATTACAGAAGGTTCCATACACATGTTCTGTGAAATTCATTAATTATGAGGCAAAATCAGAGACGTTCACTCAACAATGCTACAACGAACAACTAGACCCGTAATAAAATTTTATTATAAGATCATAAAACATGACTTCAAGCATTTGATTTATAACAAATAATAACAAAACAGGAATTAAATGTTTTTTTTATAAAATGAGTCCAAATAAAACAGTGTAATATATGTACTGTAAACATGTGTTCTCAGTAGTTACATGAGATGTTGTGAAACAGCACGTGAAGGTGTACTTATAAGTGTGTGTACAGCTTCCATTCAGTTTACTGCCGTCTTTTACTGCAATTATTTTAAAATCGTATACTATTCATACCTAGCTTTCATTATGTGCAAGGGGTACCCAGCATGTACACATACAAGTGGTATTTAACAATATCTTCAATTACTTATGCAATAAAGATTGTTATATCATACTTAAGAAACAATTTAAGTTAACATTCCACATTGATAAAATGTGTATAAGCGAATGTATGACCTTAATTATTTGTACAGAATTGGGCAATTTCAGTTTCTTCTTCTAACATTTTTAGCTAAATCTTTCAAGTGACTCTTATTCAAAATCAAAATATACACATGTATGAAACATACATTTCGACTGATAAACCTTTAACTACTTACTAAATAATGCATTTATGGAAAATATTGATTCCTGATAACAATATTGTAACTGTGTATTTAATTCCTAAAATTAAAAATATTAAATGATTGGTGAGTGCTAAAAGATTGATTATGATCTTTATGTTTCCTGCAACCTTCTTTCAAATTCAACTCTGTATCCTTCATAAGAATCTTATTTTTTATTTAAAAAACAATCATATAAACTGTGGAATATCTAATTTGGGAGTAAAAGTGCATCTTTAAGCATAACAGAGATTGGATTCCTAGTGTAATACTTTAATCAGAAATCATTCCTTACATTATCAAAATCTAGATATTGCAACAAATAATGGAATTCACCAGTTGAACATTTACAGTGTAAACATAGTCTCTGCCTTATCTTTTAAAATCCACAAATGTTTCTTTTGCTGTTCTACAATTAAATAACAAAACTTGATATAAAGGGTTATACAATAATTGTAAGACATTTATCAACACTTAATTGATTATTATACTACATATAATACAATACATACTGTTCACTACAGGCACTAAGAAGACTGATCAATCAAAATTATATTGTTTGACACCAACAGATTTATGAAAAGAATGTCTTTAGATCGATCCTTCTGGTTCCCTTTTGTTTATCCACATAAAGGATGAAGCACTGAGCTACAATTCCCTCCAAGCCTTCAGATTAAGTAGTTGCACATGCCGACACAAGTAGATTGGATGAAGACGCTGTGGAAAATCTGCCTCAAACCTGAAAGAGGGATATGAATTTCTATAACAAACATATTAATTCATAGCTTTATAAACAATCAACATTTTTCTTTATGTAATTATATATATATATATATATATATATATATATATATATATATATATATATATATATATAAGATATTTATGCTTTGAACTTTTAGTTTACAACCATGTAAATAATTATTAACATACATTAAAATCAAAGACGTGATGTATTTCTGGTGGAACTTCTGGTGGAACTTGTTGACCTTTCTCAACAGCAAAGCTGGAAGCCAAAGTTGAAGTCTGTGCGCTCAAACTGAAACATACTAACAAACACAGCAGAAACCGAAAACAATTGCAGATACAGTGATAATTACTAGTCAAAAGTATACGCAAATGAGAAAGTCAAACAAATATATATAAGAAGTGAATGAAATATAAATTAAACATAGTTCATTTGATCATTTTCTGATGCACAGCTCTCTGAAAATCAAAGTTGTTATACATTTCATAAAAGCCCAGCTAGTGCAGTGCTGATTTTCCTCTTGTAAGCAACTCTTTTTCTCCTGTTCCACTCATGAATAAAGAACTGAAGATAGAAACAGAAATGAGATTGTGTCATTTGTCTTGCTGATTTCTTCAGAATCTGGATGAAGCTGTTGAACTGTTCGCAGATTTCTGAGTTCACACTTTCAAATCCTTGAAGTCGAGAGCTTCTAAAAGAAGTAGAGCATTTGTGTGAATAACCATGAAAAATATCGTGAAAAAATCTAACATTCTTGTAGTACCCACTCTCTCTGTTGAGGCAATATTCCTGTAAGTTACAGGCAAAGTCATAAAACACTGCTTGTGGAGGTTTGGCTAGATGAGAGTATAATGAAGCTGATGGATCTTTTCTGCCTTCAGCCACTGTCATGTGGAATCCATAGCAATGACCGTGATCTGGACAAAACCAAAGAAACAAGTTAGATGTGCCGGGTGCTGATTGTTGTATTTTTGAGTAAATCTTTCTGCATCGCTCAAAGTCCATAGCTTCATCATCATGGTCATTGTTTCTGCCTGCTCGGTCCTCATCTATCTGAAATTTGCGTACATTCCTCAGTTTAACACCATGTTCATTGAAGTAATAAGCCCGGCCCAGCTTCTCAGGGTTGTATGTTCCGAATTGAAAAGTTGCATCCTCTGGGGCATAAACTGGTAAGTTTAGAGACTCATTAGTAAGATGAACTAGAAAAAGTTTAATGTCATCAGGTAGAATGTTGTTATTGTTCAAAATCGATTCTGCAATCAAGTCCCGTATTTCTGGAGCAAATGATCTCATCTCATACATCTGTCTGTTAAACTCAAAATCTGAAAGATTTTCATTAGTTAGAAATTCCTGCAAGAAAAGTGCATATTCTGGTGACAAAATGCTTGTCACAGATGCTGTTGTAGCCAACATCTTAAGGACAGATGCATAAGCTACTCTTTCAAATTCTGACATCCCTCGAGTAAATCGCTGGAATGATTGATGAGCCTCCTCAGGTAGAGCCTGCATAAGTAAATTAATTATATCATTATTTTCTGGAATATCTAACGGTTCAAATTCTGCAACTGTAGTTCGGGCTATATTATCCAATGCTTCACGATAAGCGATCATCTGTCTCTTTTCAACTCCAGGCTTATTCTTAAGGTAACATCTGTCCATCCGTCGATGCAATGTTTGCTGTGTCTGTAAAGAACTATCAGGTGTACTTATTTCTGTGAAATTTGAATGACGGAAACCTACGCCTACTCTGGTTCCATCACAGCACAGTCTATTAGGCTCATACCTACAAATGTCACATGGTTGTCTGAAATCAATGTTCATATTAGCTGCCCAACTAAACCACCATTTTAAAAAAACTGTTGCATCCATAAACTTGGCCTTTGGGTCACGAGTTCTGTAAAGTTCATCCTTCATCTGACAGTATGCTGAAAAAGTGCAACCAGTTTTCATTACTGATGATGTAAACTCCCATCCTATTTCGTCACCTGCAGCTGTTTTACTACTAAAAACATGAATTGATTCACTCTGGCCTTCATTCCATGCAAGTTCACAGCGACTGTCGTCTATCGGGTTGTAACAGACTCTTTTGTAAACATCACACTGCACAGGCGCAAACTGTGTGTAAACTGTAAGAACTCGACCTAAAGGAATCAATTTCCCGTTTTCAGAGTAATCTGGATCATCATCTCGCTTCAACCATCCAGATCCACAGCAGCATGTATTGTCTGGCATATCTGGATAGAAATTGGGACCCTTCAATGAACCATCAGCCTGCCTACTTAAGGTCAAATCATTCCATCCGTCACGTTTGATGATGTTACGCCTCAACATATCACTCTCTCTAGCTGCTGCTGGATGGCTGCTCTCACACTTATACTTCCATAGACCTGTTTCAGGATCAAAATTGTCATTAGTATCAACAGGATCACCATCACCAGCATCATCATTTGTTTCATCATCTAGTAGTTGGTCATCTAAAAAAGTTTCATTAGTGGCATTTCTTTCATGCAAATCAATCCAGGATTCTGGATTATGTTTCAGCACAAATAAATGTCTGCAAAGATTGGAAGAATTCAAGTTATTTAAATATCGTTTGTGTCCCTTCTTTGATTGACACTCGCCATTGTGACAGGTCACAGTATAATTTGCTTTGGCCTTGTTGTGACTCAGTGATAAAAAAACAGGTTTAGTCTCTCCTTCTGCCAAAACTGAAAATTTCCGTGTACCATTAAAGTCACTTAATTCAATCAAATCCTTGCCAGCACACTGCTTTCCCTCCTGAACAAATTTACGGGTTTTGGTTTCTGTAGCCCTTTCATCTATCTGTAGATTTGGAAGAACAATACACTTAAGGAAAGTACAGTGCATGCAGCTATTCCTGTTTGAATAATTTAGAGTTTGGCTATGAGCTATATCAAATAAAGTTCTATATATACTGCAGGTACAATGGAAGTAGTCTCCAGATTCTTGCTTTAGCCAAGTGGTATAAACATACACTTCTTTTCTTAAAGAACCAGAATCATTATAATCATTCATACAACATATCATGGTGTCTTCCTCAGCTACCTGAATATATATCTTTCCATCCTCTATTAAATCAATAGAAAATTGTTCATACATAGATTTTTTTGATTCCTGCATAGCACTCAATGGCTCCACATCATTTGTCACCTTCACAGAGGCTGTGCTTTTCCTCTTCTTAGATGGCCTCTCTAGTGCAGGAATTTCTAAAACCTCACATTGAACCGCATTTAAATCTGGGTAATATGTTCTATACTTAATGAAAATTGTATTAATTTCATTCTGCAGAAAGAGACTGAAAGTAAGATATCTAAGTGATGTTCTGAGTCGAGTTTTTTTCTTGTTTATGAAGTTGGATGCAAATTTTGGATCACCTTTGAATAGTTCGGTTTTTCTTTTGACGTCACCTGGTAAACAATTTAATGCCTTTGACTGACTTAAAAGGGTTTCTTCTCCTTCATATTGCTGCTGAAATATTTCCCTCGAGTTTCGAGGAACCTGTTCCAATTTTGAGTGCCTAAAATCTAAAAGCAAAGCTTGAAGACGGTCTTCCTTTCCTGCAGTACAAGCATCCATAAACTTGGCAGTTGAGGTTGAAGAAAAGGGCAAAATTGATACTGCAAAGGATAAACAATTAATATTATCAGTGTCCTTCATTTGTCTTGTATCAGCAATACCTGGAATGAATTTTTGCTTAAAGAAATCATTAAGTCTGCTGCTGGGCTTATATGTATTCGGCTTTTCCTTTTTATCTTTTATATGATCAGATTCCATGTTCTGTATATCTTCCACTGTTAATGTATTATGCAAAAACATATTATTGTCAGTGTAATGAAATGTATCTTTGATTTCTTACAAATATTTCTGTTCCATTAGGCCAGCATACACTCCAGACTCAACATAGCGGATGTACAGATATTCATTTTAATTTGGAGAAATCGGCGTGATCTGCGATATCCAATTCATCTGTAAGAAAATCACAAATTTCTGAATTCATGTACACTTGAGCCTTAATAACTTTTATTTTTACACAGATATTAAGTTGATAAGTAAGTGTTGACAAAAAGAAGCATGAATAACATGAAAAAATTATATAAACAATGTTTGATTTAGTACCCAAGAAAGAAATTAAACCTTGATTGGGAGGTGAAGTTTTTTCTACAGGGTTCAGGCTGGATGTTGAAATGGTGCTCTTCGAGTTTGGCTGACTTCTGCTGCTCTTCGTTGATTTCTTGTTCGTAAATTGTAATAAAATAATTTCATTAAACATTAATATCCCTTTTTATTATTTTAACATTAAAATTACCCTAATGGGAAGTTCATTATATATAGATGATGCTTGTTTTGTTTTTCAATGTAATATTGTAATTTATTTCACTGAACGAGCAAGATAAATGTCATTTCAGAAAGGATATCATAAATTTATAATTTGAGTTCCTGGACCCTGTTTGCACTTAAGTATGGTTTTGACATTAAAACTGACTAAAATTTCAGAACAGTGTAAATAACCATTTTGTTTTACTGATAAATTTCTTTTATTAGACAGAAAGCACATAATGAATATTACATATAAATCTGTCATTTTTGGCATTAATTCAATTAAATTTGATTAACATTACAATGAATTGACAATTATTGACAAGCAAGAATCATTGATTATCTAATGAGCATTAAGATTCAGTAAATAAACAAAACTAATGCATATATACAATTATAAACATATCTTTCACTGGGGATGAGGGGAATGTCACATAGAGAAAGTAGACAATCCAATGTATCTTACGCCAATATAAATTTATTGCCACATTTTCATCAAATTCTTGTTTTAAATAGTGGTTTGGGTTGTGTGTTTTTTATAAATGACTGTATCACATTTGGATATGTGTTCATGCTCTGTCTTATTGCATAACACAATGTAACAATCCTCCCTTTTTACATGTAAATGTTTACATCAACACCAGCTGGTATCAATTTAAGCTGTTTCCAATACCTGACAAATATGCAAGACGGTTAGACCCGTGTTTAGCATTTTTATATCAGTCAATAAATTTAAGGGGCCAGGGGGAAATTTCCGAAAAGGGGGTGGGGGATCAAAATATACCAATTTAATCATAGCCACCTTATTAAAACTTACAAAGTAGTCATGTAAGAAATGAAGATGCCAAGGACTATAAAAAATTTATTATACAATGTATAATTATAAACTAAGAGGTAAAACTCATTCACTGATATAAAAAAAACTTGTTTACCGTACTACTCAGTAAATATCTAACATACCCGATGACAGAAAGAATTGTCAGTGTTCTTCTTGTATTTGGTCCCTCCAGGTACATGGCGTCAACAGAAATGGTCCAGTAGGAAATCTTCTCTAGAACACTTCACTGGGCATAGGGGGCAGTCAAACCATGTCTGCTACAGTTAACGGACACAATGCATTCAATATTTCTTGCTTCAAGTTATAAAATGAGGTTTTTACAATTCACTTCGACACTTTTCGTAATATTGCACGTTAAAACATTTCAACAGAAAGCATCAAAGCAATACACCAAAACATTCTTAGAAATAAATAGAAAAAAAAATATGATAATAATAATAGTGCAAACCAAAGGGCTATAACTCTGGTTTTACTAAATGAAGCTGGTAATGAAATCCTCATAGATTAACAAAGGCATTGGTTTTGCATTTGCCTACCCTTTATTTATTAAATTATTGGAAAACTGAATTGTATTTAATTTAAATGATGCTGCAATTTGTTACAAATTGCAATTTCATGTAGCATGTTCTTACCTTGTTTATCTTCTTAACTCCAGTCATTGTAGAGCAGACAGGTAGGCGCTTCTTTGTGGTAATGGCGTCTTCTTTCGGGCACTAAATATGCAAGATATCAAAGCATTTATTATCCATAACCACCATCAAAAGTGTTTCTTCTCTCTATTTCAAGAACACATCAGAACACTAGGACATTGTTATGGCTCAGAAAATGATTAGGATTAACTTTGATAGTTATGTTGATTTTAATCTTCTTTGAAGAAACTACATCACTACAGGAATATTGTAACTTACCATCCAGATGCTATGTACATTGTCTGCCTTCACCTTTACCGTTACATCAGATGTCAACGGAATTTCAACGTGATCTTTATACTGCTCAGATCTACAAATATACATGTGGAAACATAATTGTAACATCAATTAATTGATTTGACAAGTAAATTAAACAGAAGCTTTAACATCAGTAAATATATTTCATTTACCTTTGAACTTTCAGCTGTCTGTGTTGCGTAAATTTTCTTCGCCTTGCCCTTCGATGTTTGTTTGATCTGTGGTTACATGGTCTGGCTGATCTAGCACATTCATCAACCTAAATATTAATGACAAAAAACGTTGGCTACCTTCTGGGTATAAGTCAATCAGGATATATAAAAATATAGCAAAATATGGAAATGTTTCAGGTTGTTTAACCCTTGTCCCTACCAAAGGTAGACAAGAAACAGACATGCTTTAAATGTTTTCATCAATGAATGTATTTAAGTTTAGTTATGTAAATGCTCATTAAATTTTATTAAAATTGTTGCATTGCCCATCTGAAACAGCTTAACAGGCTTTCAAAAAGAACACCAGCACAGGAATCTCAGATTGACATAAGTTTTTTTTTGCACTATTACCTATAGTTATTAAATAATTATGTTATAATATATATTTTAAGTACAAAACAAACATAACAGAGACCTTCAATACATTGCGCCTTGGTAACTTCACATTATGCTGCACTGAGGTAACATCTGGAACTTCAGCTGCTGGCTGTAAGAATAAAACAAATGTTCCTTTTGCGGTCATAATATGAAGTTCAGTTCATCTGTTTTATGAAGTCACTATAATTAAGAATAACCTTTGTTATCTCCTCTGAATAGAGGCATTTTCAAAATAAAAAGAACAGTGGTACAAAATAGGAATTAAGGCAAAAAAACACACAACATATTTGATTCTTCCATGCTAAGGTTAAAACACTTGACATTGACCACTTTTGCCTTAGTAAATAAGTGTTAATTTACTTTCGACACAAAATAGATAAAACATATATTTGCACAAGCCCCATCCCTGCACTGGTAAAATGGGTTTGGCTTCCTCAATTTCTGGGTTTTATACTGCAGGGCTTGTTAAAAAAATCAAATGCCAAGCATTTATACATGAATTCGGGCTTGTTCATCCGAAAGACTAACTTGATGACTGACCAAATGTTACGAATATCAAATTAGAAAAGGTTCATAATTGTTTGAATTACCTGTAAATGATAACTTATGAATGAACATCCTATATCTACCAACCAACACAAGCATCTTATCAGAGAATTCAATGCTTTTGATAAATTATAACTATTCATCTAGCAAATGCCATCCATTTAGAGCAAGTGTTGTATTTACCAAACGGACTATTTCCGAGTACAGAGGCTGCTTGCTGGCCTGGACATTCTGGTCACTGACTGGTTCAACAGCAGCTGCCAGGCTTTGAAAATAGTCAGAGCTAAAAATAAGGCACCAGGAAAATATTGTTGTTAGTTTCTCAGACGTAGGGAGTTAGGAACACCATATGAACTATAATTAAATGGACATCCTTCTTTTAACTGACTAACATATTACAAACCGAACAAGAGTCATACTTAACCTTGCATCATACAACAAGCAATTAAGTGAGACAGTATCGAACAATGCCAACATTTAATATAATTCTTATCATTGTAAAATATTTCATGTTAATTCATCAACACGACATGTTCATCTTATACCCTTAAACAACACTGAGGTAATGACAATATTCGGATATTTTACACAGGCAAAAAATTAATTAACTCAGCTGAATTGAAATATGTTTGAAACAAATACCACTGGTCAAAGCTTGATGCATCAATCTCTGCTGAATGTGGTTGGCGTATGTCTTCATTCCAATGTACATCCTGCTGATAGGCCATTTCACTCCAGGAATACACATCCTCCTCAATCACCTGACTACAATGTCTACCACCAACACGACTCAGATGAAGTCCATCACGACCCAACACATCAGCACATTCCTTAATTGTATATAAAAACAGAATGCATGGTTTAACAAACTTTTCAATCATTGGAATATTAAGTCTTCATCTTTGCTATCTTCAATATACTATCCTGTTAACCGAGATACAGAAACAAAAATAATGATATTGCTCATATACTGTTTTTGAAAAAGTTGGTGAATATTATATAAATATTGCATGCCTTCCAGTGTGACAGTACATATTGTTAACATGAGGGAAATACTGTTACCCGAGGAGAAGCCGAGGGTAACAGTATTTACCTGAATGTTGACAATATGTACTGTCACACTGGAAGCCATGCAATATTTATTTTATTATACCGAACACAGTTACATTTATATACATGATATATAAGATTTTTACCATAACACAACTTTCAAGTTTAATCAATTTATTCTGTAATTATTGTTTGTTTACTTTAGCTGTCATTTTGTTGCAAATGTTGTTTAGAAATAAGGCAAACACCGGTTGTAACCAGATTCACAATACATTTTAATAAGCGCTTACCACCTCAGACTTGGGAAACCAAAAAATGCCTATTTTAAGACGTGCGTGCTATGTGACAGTATCATGTCAACCGGTCAAAACGATACTGTCAGTGTGTGACAGTACGAAATTGCCCATGATGGGAATATGAGAAATTAACATGGGCAGGTCACGTGACTTATAATAATGATATATGTATACCAATGAAATAAACAATATCATTATGACAACCCATATCCACAAAGGCATAAAAATGCATTACAGTTACATATTTCTACCTGTCTATATAAATAAGGATCATCTTAAATTTGCCAAATATCTACAACTTTTATTTCTGTATTGCATAAACTTATTTTGTTGATTTATACCTGAGCTCCATATCCAAGGAATCTGATGTATGGGATGGCCTCTGAAATGTCCATTAGCATGGTGTTAGCATTCTGGATCCATCTGTTGAAGACTCTCGCTAATGTTGAAGATACTCGTCTGTCATTCTTTTTTCGTGGCAGAATAGAACATAAAACAATCTCAGTTTCCGGACTCGTCTCGTGGATACTATCACATACCTCAGTGACTCTCCTTTGAAATAAGCATACATTATTAGACTATTAATAAAGCCAAGGCAAACAAGTAGTGACTTCTTCAAATAAAGCATTATAAAGTCGTAATAACACTTTGTCATAACTTTCTTGAATCAGGCATATTTCATAACATTAAAACTTGAGGAAAAGGAGATTAAATAAAATTTCATAAATTGTTTTGTTACTTAGTAGACAAAATGTGTGTCATAGAACTAGAGTACGCCAAAGGGAGTTTTTAAAAACTGGTACCTTGACGAAGCTTATTGAAAAGACTGCTTCGTACGTAATAGAATCAAACATATTTAATGTGTACCTATAAAACACATCCTCTCTGGCTTGAACATCATTGGAGCCAAGATGAATATAGACACATGGGTAAAACTCCTTCTTCAATGAAAGCTGCAGAACTGCCACAAATCCCTTCTTGTCATTCACAAACTTGGCTCCTACAATTGAGGTAAACTGAACAATGGTAGCTTTTGTTTTTATGTTTTCTTTAACCACGACCCCCCCCCCCCCTTTGGGTCCAGAATACCGGTGACTTTGACTCTCGGTCCAGCAAATCCCGGGTTTAACCCCAGCCCTGTGGGGACAAACTGCTAACCCTAACCCCGGTAAGAACAATTTCTTGGGGGGGGGGGGGGCTGGTTACAATTGACTGATGCATTAATAATATTATTTTGGTATTGGATGGTTCAAATCAATCAAGAAACATTTGATTCAATAATTAATATGGAATGGAATATGCAGTACCATATCTTGTGATATGATTGGCGCATGGAATTTAATTGGTATTAAATAAAAAAACATTTTTCCTTTTCTTTTCACATAATACACTGTTTAAAAAGTGGTCGTGTGGAGTTCTTGTTTGTCCATATACATAAAAAATTTATTCAGTTTAAATATAAACAGTAAAAAACAGTAAAAATAAAATTTATGGTCCAGTGAAACAGCCTTGAGAAGCCTTTGCACAAAATTAATCACTGGAATGCCATGCTAGTGCAATCATGGGTTCAAGCCACACACAGGATGCACTCTTTCTCGCAGGACTACTTATATACTGATATATCAAAAGTAAAATGCAAGAATCTCTGGATCAGCCTAAAAGGTTATTGGTGGAAGGCATGAAGCGTGTGTATATGCGTGTGTGTGTGCATGTGTAAAAACCAGCTGCTCAGCTAGCCAATTGGTTAGAGGGCTGTGCTATTGTTCTGGTATTCATGTGTCCAGCCACCACACTGGGTACTTTCACTACCTCCACGGATGTCTTTATTGGTGTCAGAAAAGAAAGAACCGAGTGCCAGAATCACCCTTAAATGTAAATAGAGAGTGTTTGGATACGAAATCCTACATGTCCGGAAAGCTCAGTTGGTTCGAGCAGTTCTGGGTTGAAAGCCAACACTGCATGGACACACTTTTCCTCACAGAATACCCTTGAGATAATAGTGCTACGCTAATTCACCAGTCAATATTGTAACCATGGCCCCCAGGGTCAGGGGAATAGCCGGGACTTTGACTTTCGGTCCAGCCAACCCCGGGTAAAATCCCTGCCCTGCGGGAACGAACTGATGGTTAAACCCCGGCCAAATGCCCCCGCACCTCAGAGACTCAAGAGTCTCTACTCTCTCACTCTACATAAAGCCCAATCTCGGCTTAATTTGGCGCTATGACAAAAACACCGCAGTCACCCGGCCCTGCGGGGCCACCTGGAAAGTAGAAACATGGCCCTTTTCACCGGCTATCCCTGGTATTCCCCCGGACCGGGGGGGGGGGGGGGGGTTACAATTTACTGGTGCATAACATAGCGTTTACAGTAATAACCATCAAATATATCAGGGCAAATTGGATACTATAAGGAATAAGGTCTTCGGGTTGATGAAATATGTCGTCTGCAAAACTGAAGGAGACTATAAGTTGAATATTGTGGCAGATTATTTGGGTCATAATACATTCACTAACATCTTTATGCAATATTGAAGCAAAATAGTTCGCCATAATCATTTAAATAACATCCATTTGCCTTTTAAAAATGTGTGTACCTGATACTGGGAGGCATCGAATAGTGGACCAATTTGGAATCGCTGCTTGGATACGATGTACGTTGGAATCACCTGCCACAAGCGCACTACCAAGACATCCACTTGAATCTGCAATGGAAGAAAACACACGCTCCTCGACCTGGATGTGCATCTCGACAGAAAAGAAAATATAGACAAATACTGCTGTTTTTTTTAAAATAAAGTCGCGAAATCAAATGACGATTCACAATACAAGCGAAAACGCGATAAATAATTCTAGGAACTTAATTCAGTCACAATTATATTCAAAAAAAAGGCGCGAGTAGTATTTTGATTTAAAGTTTGGTCAGCGATGATATCTAAGCAAGCTTAAATCTCAGTTTCAATCTCAAGAAATTCGAATCGAATCTCTCTCGTGAGCTTTCCGTGACAGAAAGCATCAGTTTCCGGGTCATTTCTCCAGAAGTGTGCGTAGATCGTAACCTTTGCAATACGTCATGTGCTATTTTAAGCATTTTCCATATAAGGTAATCCTCTACTTCCGATACCGAAAAACTTACAACAGGCCTCTCTTAGTTATGTGTGATGACTACCTTATGCGAATAAAACATTGACGAAGTAGTGTATCGGGTTTTCAGAACCTTGAGAACATTTTTGTGTACTAAAAACAAACGTTTGCTTGTCTTTTAGGAGAAATCAAAAATACAGAAAAAGTTGTTCACCAAAACTTGTCATTTGGCAAAACCTTTAGAGTTGATTACAAAACGAGGATTTATTGATTGGAGAGATGAACATTTTATTAATATGTTCTTATATTTGAATGTTACATGTCAAACGAGTTAATTGACAGGAGTCTATGCAAAATATTTTATTTGTATGTTCGTGTTGTTGCATGTTCATTTTGAATCTTATGCATAAAATGTACGTCTACGTTGTTGTTGTTTTTTGTCATTCGCAGCTTTTTTGTTGTTGTTTTTAAAAACAATCCTGCATAAAATGCATCGTTCAAGCATGCTATATTTTCTTAAATATAGCGCTCACATAAGTTCGTGCAATTTCAAAGTATCCCGACCTATATGTCTAAAACACAACATTGCTACCATTATATGGGCAATTGATTGTCCGCTTAAGGTTATACAAAAGCATTTTCTACTCATTCCACACAATTAAACATAAACTCTTAAAAATGATTATGTTTTGGCCAGTTTTGTTTTAAGTTATTCAATCCGTGTAAGGCACAGGGAAAACACAGATTTAAAAATTTAATGAAAAAAGGCGAGCTGATCCAGGTGACTGTCTGTTTAGGAAGAAGTAGTCAGCACTATTGGTGCGACCTATGGTTGTATCTTATCGTTAATTATTTTCAGTAAATACATATTAGAGTGTTTTACTTTACATTTTAATTTCGTTAACTTGAAGATGTTAACTACGCTAGATAACGGTTTTGGAACGGCTGCAAGCTCGAGAACTTATGGTTGGCCGGTGAAAGGGCAATCCGAACATGTTCTATGAATTGTTCTATATTTTAGTCCATGTTTTCTTTGTCAACTCTTATTTAAATGACGTCACAATATATGGGATTGATTGCCGACAAGTCTTTTCAACAGGCGCACGGCTTTATTTTAATGCTGATTTGAGAGGGGCTAACGATAAATTGGTAAGCAATTTTTGAGTAATTTCTTCGGGAATAAGAAACCGTGTTCGCTTCGCTCCGCTTCCTAAGGCTACGCATTTAAAGGTTAATACACGGTGTAGCCAATTTTGACTCAACGGCCCGGCTACGCCGTGTTTTAACATCTTTAATACATATGTTTGTTCTTCTTATTTTGCAACTTTCAAATTTGCTTTTGTAAAATTACCTGCAACCCAGTTGTGCATTCTCATTTGTCTCTCGCTTGTTAACTCACTATCAAATCAAATTTATTTTTATAATTAAGTTTTTGAGTGCCAAACAGGCAAACAACAATTTGTTGTCACTTTTATATTATGTTCCTATTCCAATTTCAATTGATCACTTTGAAAATTCCACGTCTATCCGCATTTTTCTGTACGGATCACTGACATCTGTCTATTTATGTACTGAATAACTGAATTCAATTCAATATACATAAATACTTAACAAGTAGACTGTTTGTACTTAAATGACTCAATACCTCGTATTAATGATGTCAACATGACTGTATGAAAAATTACCGTTTTTCATGTAAATTCTATTTCCTGCCGCTTCCTTTGTTGTTTTTTTAATGTCAACGCAGAATAAAAACACCACTTACGGTCCACAAATTGGTTATAAAACACCATCTTATCTTCCTACGCTGCGTTCGCGTTTGCCTCCCTCTAGGATTTTTATAATAAATATGTTCAAGCAGATCAATACAATTTTATCTATTTAGTCAAGACATTAATAATCGAAAATCGGCCAGGGCCGCAAAACTGATTATCGCTGAGTCATCCAAAAAAAAATTAATGTACAAATGTGTTACTATATAAAGTACCATACGTATTAACTTCATGTTAAGTAACTTTATCAGGGGGTAAGACGTGTTTTATGCTTAAAATTTCCGAAATTTAAGTGAGGGAATTGTGTGATGCGGAATGAAATGGTGGTGTTCGAATGGATTTGTCGTTTCGGGAGGATATTTTTACCTAGAAAGTGAGTTATATTAATTCTCCCGCAATATTAATACGCCTACCCGGAGACCACACGTGTAAGCTCACTCAGTTCTTTTACCTGTGTTTCTGGACGCCATAACAAAACAATGCGTAAGCTGAACGATTGATTGTTTACAAATTGAAAGTCGAAAATTGCGTGACTTGCAACTGTCAACTTTTTGTCAAAGTGAACCATTCTTATACCCCCTGTTTATGTGCTACTTTAGTGTTTAAACAGATAAAGCGATGAGTTTCATATCATCGCTTTATCTGTTTAAACACTAAAGTTAATTAGAAAACTGAGTATATATATTCAAAAGCATTCGTGATGCGCTCAGATATTTTATATGGAGCTGATTAGTATGTTATTGATTTTCATGTGTGTCTATACTTTTGTTAAAGCTAGACTTATAGTACTACAGTGTATGTTTTCTCTTATTATATCATTGTTCCATTTGACATGTTGATCAATATATGTTAGTCATATGAATATGTGATATTTCTTCAATTTCATCCATGTAAATGTGTGATACATCCTATATAATATATTTTTTACAGCTCAAATATATGTATATCTAGATGTTTATTTTACAAGCGAAACTGCTGTTATCTAATTGTTCCTCCTCATATCTTGTCATTGATGGCAAGATCTGGGATAGAGGAAATACATAAGTAAACATACATCTTTAGATTTACCGGGTTGCTAATCTTGTATTTCGCTTTTTGACAAGATTATGTCCCTTAAGTTTTCAATCTATTCTTCATATAAAGTAGTTCAGTAACGCTTTATACATTTGTTTGGATAATGCACATAAATATAGCAGTTTAATCTATTTCATTAGGATATCACAGTTAATCAATTTAAGAAATATATTATATTCCATCATATTGGTATAGCGGTGTCTATTTCTATACTGTACACAAAATTTTACGGGTGCAAAATACTGTACATTAAACGTTCAACAACGCGATATATAGGTCCGGCCCCAATTTCTCGAAAATTCTTAAGTACGTTAACTCAATAACATGCTCAGTAAAAATAACGCTCTCAGCTGAGTAGGTTAGCTAAATCCCATTTCTTGAACGTGCTCAAATAAGCTACTCAACTGAGTAATAATAACGCGATTATCTTTTCGGTCATTTCGGTTAAAAGAGAGCTCTTCGGTAAAAAAGGTAAGAAAGTATAAAGTTCGGGAAAATCTGACAACAGACGATAGAAATGGACAATGGAAGCAAAAGAGCTCCCAACTGGACAGAAGCAGAGAAAAGTTACTGCCTCGAGCTGATATCAGTCGAGTCTGATGTACTGTTCGGAACATTTCGAGGGGCCACACAAGGTGGCAAGCTAAAAAAAAACAGCCTGGGAAGGCGTTTGTAAAAAGCTTAATGCGTAAGACACAGCCCTTTTGTTCACATTTTTTTTATCAAACATGCATTATTACAGTAATTAAATAACTATACGATACAATAAACATGTTTATACAATAATTTATTATTTTGTCATATGATTTATTAAACGGTAAACAATACGGGCATGAATTTCAAACTTTTGAAAGAATCTTACCGCAAAGAATCTAGTGCCTTCTATCTTTCATTGGCTGCAACTGTATCATTTTTATTTAATTGTTAAGTCCTGGTTAACATATTTTATTGTAACGTGTAAAGTTTAGTCCACCTGGTCCTTTGACGTTTATTATTTATTGTGCCAGACTCGGGACAGGGATACAGAAGAAATGTCAAAATAATAAAAAATATCCCTGATCGCTCTCGATTATTGTGGCTATTGTAAATTTAGCTTCGATCATTGTGAAATATGCTAAAAGAATCCCGTAAAAATTGAACACACCGTTGAACACAGTTGTGTCTATTTTTATCAAGACACCTTCAGCATGATTTGTTTTCACTTCCTTTTTCTAAGTGTTTGTCGATGTAAGCTTTTATGTATGAGAAATAGGTTTCTTTCCATTGTCTGTAAAAATCACATGTTAAATGTACTGGAATAACAGCAACTATTGTATTAACTGAACAAAATCTGAGAAAGTAGATATGGAAATTCAGCCCTATTTCCATGCGGTACTTTGTTAACTTTCACTGATTATATGTAAATCATAATATCAGTATATTACAAAAATGTTAACACGGATACACGATAATTATACATCCATTTTTCTCACAAATATCAGATTTGCACTGTGTAAAAGTATGACCGCTTTCCCTCAGGCCTGACGAATGACTGATATTTTTGAAAACTTTACACATGTCAGGCATCGAACGATGACGTCATCTACACGAGCAATCAAACTGCGTGTGCGTGTTAAATTTGTGTGGTATAAAAGTTCATGTAATAGTGTATTGAATTTTTTTATCAACAGTCGTGACCCTTATTGGTTTAATACATAACGATACATATACAACAACCTTCAATCGATCTATGTTTTATTTATTATGTCTTGCCATTACAGAACTATGGGATGTACTGCAATGTATCACCATTAATCGCAATTATATGATATGACCATATTGATTATCTTCCAAAAAAACGCACAATACGTAATGTTCGCTATCAGTAACCAAAATTGTTTGGACAATACACATTTATATACAAATTTGTTCCATTTTATTAGATAACTGCAGTTAATTATGTTAAGAAATTATATTGTAACTATGTCAATATATTGTTAAAGGTATAGTGCGGCGGATGTTACATAACTCGATATACAGGTAGAGTGATAAGACCATAGCAATTATCTCCCGTGCACAATCAAATCAAATTTGTTAAATAATTTCTTTAAATATTACTATTGTCGAAAATGGTGTATGCAGTATGTAAAAATGTATGTAAAATTCACACTTTCGTGATCAATGTGATTTAAATTCAATATTCAAATGAGAAAGGTTTTAATTTGTCAAATTATCTGCAGCACTAGTGATAGGTTTAATCTCATATGTAATGTCAGTACAACTGGATTTTTGTCACACTTTTTTATTCTTTTAAGTCTTATGTTGCATATATACTTTTGACACATACGACGAAAATGTGAATTATTATAAACATATACATCATGTAATAGGTGAATATAAGTCTTCATCTCCTATGTAAAATGTGCTACTGTAATGCATGTATGAGATCATGTCAACTTAATATTAATGCACGTTTGCCATATTATATATTTTGCAAATTGTACCACATGGGTCTATGACCTTCTGGGAAAAGATAAATAAACTTGTAAACTTGTATCATCTCATTCAAACGCAGAAAGCCTGTCATATGGGTATGAACATTTTTTCATCTATATCAGTTTAATTGTTTATATACAATATAGGAGAATTCAGAGAAGTTTTAAACCTTTTAAAAGGACTCCCGAGAAAATGGTTAACACTTCTAAAGTGCAAAGCCTTTCTGATCGATCTGTTTCATACGTTGAAATTAACTCGAGCCTTTCTGATCAATATTTTGACGATCGAATGACGTGCATCAGTGCACTTGATGACAATTGGTACGTTAATGAGTTTATAAAGTTGATTTTAGAATACAGGCAATATGCTCAGGCGTACACAATCAATTAAATACTTTATGCATACAACAATCTGCAAATGCCACAATGAGCCTCATTTTTTTTATACATAGGTTCTGTCATAAGTAGTCATAAACTGCGCATGCGTGAAACAAGATGGCCGCATATTTTTTCGAAAATTGAAAAATATTTAATTTTATAGTTTTAACAAGTTAAATAAGTAATAATGTGATCAAAAGTGATAGGATAACATACACGGATTACATGGATTACTGGTGTAGTGTTTTTCTATGCCGATGCCGAGGAAACGTAAAACGGAAAATAGGACTCCGCCGTCAGAGGACAAAGGATCGAAACGCAAGATGGCCGCCAAGCCAGGGACCCAGGGTGTGCATCAACCGTCGACCCCCAACCCGACCCCCACCAAGGCCACCCAGCCTGTCATTGTGTCGACACCGGTAAATCAAATGAATCCACAATATTTTAGTCAACAACCACCTTACTTCATGAATATGGGCAGCTCTCCAATCCTTACACAGAACGTAGCACCTGATTATGTACAAACTTTATTTCAACGACTAGATAGTATGGATAATAAGTTGAATCAGTTAGATCATATCAAGTCAAGTGTAACAATCATAACAGATCGGTTGTCCGCAATAGAGTACAAAATTGAGGACATTGAAACTAGCCATTCATTTATGAGTGACCAGTACGATGGACTTGTTGCAAATACAGAACAAAACGCTAGTGACATTGGATTACTGAAATCGGAACTAAATTCATTAAAATCGGAAAATGTTAAACTGAAGTCTCTCGTTAGCAATGCAAACGAAAGTGTGATCGACCTAAAGTGCCGCTCTATGAGGGACAACTACCTGTTTTGGGGCATTCCTGAGGGCCCAGGAGACATAGCGTTTGGTACCAGCGCTCCTGATGCCCCCTCTAACACGCCATTCTACGCAGCTTCCGGTGACGCGCCATCCGTACCCGTCGGCGCCACTGCGTTTCAGCCGCGTGAAAGGCCACGAAATCGTAGCGATCCGTTTAATGAAAACTGCGAGTCAAAAGTTCTGGACTTTTGTCGTAAAATTCTATACATTGGCAACCCAGAAGATGTTATTAAAATCAGCAGAGCACACAGAGTCGGCGATTACACTACGGGTAAAACCCGTCCGATTGTAGCAAAATTTGTTGACACTAAATCTAAAATGGTGGTCAAGGATGCCCTTATACGTGTTAAGCTTAACAACAGAGGCCCCAACGTAACGGACCAGTATCCGCCGGAAGTTATCGAACGGAGACGTCAGCTAGTGCCGATCATGAAACAGGCACGACGCGACGGCAAACGCGCTAATCTGGTGAGAGACAAATTTTTTATTAACAATAAGTTGTATGATCAATCTGCGTCCGGCGTTGCCGACACGCGCCACAGAGCTCCGTTCACGCACTCTGGGCGAGCAACAGCAACCACGACGTCGATAGGCCATATCGGGAGCAATCATCAAATGCCACAGTCGTATCCCGTTAATGCACAACGGGGGTCGGCGGTGTCGCACGTGACGGGCACATCCGCGTCCGCTCCTTTACCCCGGCCGCCGATAGGAAGCGCAGTACAGTCGCAGGGGGTGTCCGCCTCCAGCTCGGCTGCGATAGCACAGTCACCGATCATCAAACTGCCACCTATGCTCAATGTATGGCCACAATCACCTGTGGCTATGAACACTTCTGCTGGAGGGGCTATGGTGAACCGACCGCCGCCGCCGCCCTATCCGCACGCGAGGTCGCAGGTTTCTGCGGCCGTTTCCCTGGACTCAGCTAGACCTCTACCGACGATGACGGCTCCACCAGCGACGATGACGGCTCCACCAGCGACGATGACGGCTCCACCAGCGACGATGACGGCTCCACCAGCGACGATGACGGCTCCACCAGCGACGACGACAGTGACAGTTTCAACGACGACGGAAACCCGCGCACAGCCGGAACCACCTACCGCTACTACCGGTTCTCAATAGGGGGACGGAGAAAAGTGTGTGACTGACTTGAAAATTGGCACATGGAATATTGAGGGGTTAAAATCATGCCTTAACGACTCAGAATTTATTAATGCTATTCAGTCATTTGACTTATTAGGCTTATGCGAATCATGGTTAAAAGATGACGATGAAATAAATATTAATGGTTTTCATAGTATATCTGTGCCTAGGCCGGAAAGTAATAAATCTAGACGGGGACACGGTGGAATTGTGCTTTTAATTAAATCTTCGATACTACCTGGAATAACAATTTGTGAAACTGATAAAACTGGGTTTATTTGGATTAAAGCGGACAAGTTATACTTTAATGTAAGCGATGACATATACATGTGTTTTGTTTACATACCCCCTAGCAATTCAGTGTATTTTCAAAGCCATGAAATAGGCTTTTTTGAACAATTAGAGTTCGGGTTGAGAAAATATAGTGATAAGGGACATGTTGTAATATTGGGTGATTTGAACTCACGGACAGGCGAAAGATCAGATATTTTATCGAACGTGAATGACTATGAACGGTTTATACCTACAATAGAGTGTAATGACTGTGACGATATTTTCCCAATAAGACATTCAGTCGATAAAAATGTAAGTACATCGGGTATTAAATTATTGGACTTATGTTTATCTAGCAACATGACAATAGTTAACCGTAGATTAGGCGATGATGCGCAAGTTGGCAATTATACATGTATTTATTATCGGAATTGATAATGTAAAATTCGGTTGTGAGGTAGATTTTGTAGGGTACTGTAGTTTATATAAGTTTTACATTTTCCTCGAGGAAATTACAAGTATCGGATTATGTACTGATTTGGGAAATCATTCGATAAGCAAGTGGGGTACGGAGAGGATCGTGTCATTGTACACTAGTAGCGTGTTTTATTATTGTGAACACTTTTTTTTTTTTTTGGACATTGGAAATTTAGAAATTAAATACTTAATATTGCTATTTAATTTGATAAGCCACTGCTAGGATATGTTTGGGGGGACGGAAAGGCAGTGTTTTGAGGAAGGAGTCGGAGGCCGGTCGTAGCGACACACCGGAAGGAGGAGCTGGCATGCCACGTGGCCAGGGAGAACAAGCTTTGTTTCATTTTCTCGCCGCGCTGGTCCATCGCCAACGGCCACCGTGACGTCAGCGATTTCCGGCCAAGGCTACTTCTCCAGTCCTGCGTTCTCCAATCGAGCGACATCCATGGTCATGGTTAGGGATAGACAGCAGCTTTTTCGCCCCTACCACCCTTACCAAGCGAGGTCCAACGCCAACACCAACGCCATCTGTTTCGGTTGCGGACGGAAAGGACACTTCCGGCGGGAGTGCGAGCTGGTCGGCGGGTCGTCTGTCAAACGAGAGAGCGGCATCGGAGGGCCTAAACAATGATAAGTACTTTCATGATGATAGTGACTGTTTGGGTGAAATGAGAATGAGATGAGAAAATAAGGTTTTTATCATCGTATTTTGTAGTTATTTTAAAATAACTTACGTAAAGATATTATTTGAAAATGTGTGTTTCTTATACCATTTACATCTGATGTAAATGAGGTTCGTACACTGTGTGCGAAGTATAACATAATATGTTTAGTCCCTTGGACAGTTCCGCTGGTATCAGATACTTGCGAAGTCGTACTCTGAGTGCGAGGATTATTTTATGCATTGCAGAATATAGATCTTTCCGTTCAGGGGGTGCTACGGCGGCTGCTAATGGGGGTGTCCCTGAACGATTGTTCAAAAGGCATGGCAGATGGAAATCTGAAAATGCAAAAGATCGTTATGTCAGGGAATCGGATGACACTAAGAAATTTGTATCTCTTAATCTTGGTTTATAGATTACATGAATTGTTATACAATTTAGGTATATTTCATTCATTGATATATTTTTGACTGTTGTTTACGCACCCGTTCTTTTACTGTCGATAAAATACCCCGCTTGTTGGCACACCTATATTGTGTTCCTTTGTTTGTCTTTACTTAAGGTTAAGATAATAAATATTTTATGTTTGGCATAAAATGAAATGAAATAGAAAACATAAATGTATTTATTATCGGAATTGATAATGTAAAATTCGGTTGTGAGGTAGATTTTGTAGGGTACTGTAGTTTATATAAGTTTTACATTTTCCTCGAGGAAATTACAAGTATCGGGTTATGTACTGATTTGGGAAATCATTCGATAAGCAAGTGGGGTACGGAGAGGATCGTGTCATTGTACACTAGTAGCGTGTTTTTATTGATTACAAAAAATGATATACAAATAGATGATTGTTTCTGTGTTATTAACGCATATTTATTTTTCAGTTTGGTATTGTTTGTGTTACCAACGTACGAATGGGAGTTTATTCGTGTAGAGGGCTGTGAGTGGCATTGATTCCGGACATTACTACAATGCAGAAGCATTCATCACTGTGTATAGGAACATTGAGCCATTCACCATGTTATGGCTATTCAGGGAATCAGTGCCTGTGTGAATGTTATTGAATTGTCAGAATATACAAAATAAAATACCCCGCTTGTTGGCACACCTATATTGTGTTCCTTTGTTTGTCTTTACTTAAGGTTAAGATAATAAATATTTTATGTTTGGCATAAAATGAAATGAAATAGAAAACATAAATATATATCCAATAGCGGAAATAGTGTTATTGACTATGCAATTGTGTCTCGGGATTTATTTCCCTTAGTTAAGAATTTGACAGTTCATGATTTATACAGGTTTACGCCTCATGTCCCTATTTCATGTATATTATCAATTAATATGCCAAACGATATAAATACAAATGATCATATAAACTATGTTAAATTCGAATGGAGTCCAGAAAATATTAATTCATATAGGGCTAATATTTCTTCTTGTTGTAACGAGTTCCATAATATTGTTGATCGTCTGATAAGTGGTGACACTGACATTGATAATAGTGTAGATACATTTTCCACTTTGTTATATAATAAGGCATTTGTTTCATGTGGTAAGAGAATAAATACTGGAGTTAAAAATAATAGGAAATTTAGGAATGCCTGGTTTAATGGTGATTGTGAGACAGCACGGCGGGAGTTTCGAACTGCAAATAAGTTGTATAGGAAATATAATACTGATGAATATCGTAGATTGTTGTGTACAAGACGTAATGTATATCGTGGTGTTACACGTAAGGCTAAACGACAGTTTTATTTACAACAAAAGAGTGATTTGCATAATATGTCTAGAACTCAACCACAGAAATTCTGGAAAGAAATAAAGAAAATACGCAATAATAAGCCAAAAGATAATAGCATCAGTAAAGATGATTTTTTGAATCATTTTAAAAATCTTTTTGATGGTGATGTTTTTACTAATGAGGATGTTGATAATTCTGATGATGATGATAGTGTTAATGTTGATCAGTTAGATACAGACTTTACTATAGAAGAAGTCACTAAAGCCATTAGTTCATTAAAACGTGGTAAAAGTGGTGGTGTTGATGATTTAACACCCGAAATGTTTATCGATTGTAAAGATTTATTTGCACCTGTTTTATGTAAATTGTTTAATTATATGTACAATAATTGTATTTACCCACAAAGTTGGACTAGAGGTATCATAGTCCCGGTTCCTAAAAAGGGAAACCTCAATGATGTAAATAACTATAGAGGTATTACCTTAACAAGTATATTCTCTAAAATATTTTCTATATTGTTAGATAATAGACTACGCCTGTGGGCTGATAACGACATTATACTAAATGATAACCAATTTGGCTTTAGAGGCAAACGTAGTACTGTTGATTGTATTTATGTGTTGTCATCTATTATTAATAAGGTTATTAATACTGATAAAAGAAAATTATACTGTGCCTTTATAGACTTTCGTAAAGCGTTCGATGTTGTGTATAGAAATGGTATATGGTACAAATTGTTACAATATGGTGCATCAACCAAACTTGTATCGATGCTCAAAAAAATATATGAATCAGTGAAATCATGTGTACGTGTTAGATCACAATATAGTGACTATTTTGATAGCAATATGGGTGTTAAGCAAGGTGAGCCTCTTTCACCGTTGTTATTTCTGTTTTTTATAAATGATATGGAAGATAGTTTAAGTCGAGATTGTATTGATACAGTCACTATTGTCGAAATTCGTATATTTATGCTGTTATTTGCAGACGATACTGTCTTATTTTCATATACTGAGCAAGGTTTGCAGCTCTTACTGAATAAATTACATGTATATTGTAATACATGGGGTATAACTGTTAACATAGATAAAAGCTTTGTAATGGTATGTCAAAAAGGAAACAGAACTGAGAATGTTAATTTGATGTATGACGGGCATAAACTTGATGTTGTTAAAAAATTCACATACTTAGGTGTTGCAATATCGCAAAATGGTACATATTTGCAATCACAAAAACAGTTGTCAGAACAAGCACTGCGTGCTTTGTATTCTTTAAATCGATTGTTCGATGTTATATCTTTAGATATACGTGATAAATTAAAGTTATTTGATGCTATGATAAGCCCCATACTGAATTATGGTTGTGAAGTATGGGGTTTCCATAGAGCTCAGGATATCGAGAGAGTTCAACTAAAATTCTTGAAACAAATTCTAAGTGTTAGACAGCAGACTTGTAATGCTGCAGTATATGGTGAATTGGCAAGATTCCCATTATCATTGTTTAGAAAAATTAGAATAATTAGATTTTGGTATAAAATAAAACGTTATCCTGGGTCTCTTTTATATAAAGTTTATAGTATGAAAAATAACAATGGTATGTATATAAATACATGGACACTAAAAGTGAAGGAACTGCTCGATGAGCTAGGATTTACTTTTATGTTTGATTGTGAAAATGTTACACGACTGCAATTAGAGGCTGTTGTAAGACGGTTGTATGATATTTATTTGCAACAATGGTATACGAGTGTTAGAAACTCAGATAAATTACAATCTTATGTTGGTTTTAAACACGTTTTTGTCATTGAAAAATACTTGTCTTGTATAAATAATAACAAATTACGGATGTGTTTAACTAGATTTAGATGTTCAGCACACTGTCTTAATATTGAAGAAGGGAGATATAGGAATATTAATCGTGAAGATAGAAAATGTGTACATTGCAATATGAATGTTGTTGAAAATGAGTATCATTTTCTTTTGATATGCCCAAAGTATAGAGACCTTCGTGTCAAATATTTACCAAGATATTATTGCCAATGGCCAAACATGACCAAATTTAATACTTTGTTAAGTACTGACAATGTTAAGCTGTTAAATAACATAGCAACATATATATCGTTTGCTACAGATAGAAGAAATGCTTAATTATATAAATTCTATTATACCATGATATTATAAAACATACTTTTCTCTTTTGATGTTATACTGATATCATTAAATGCCATCTTGTGTATATGGTTTTGGCAATGTTCAATTTGAATAATGCTAATAAAATTTTGACTTGACTTGACTCATAAGATACTCGATTTTATCCAACGAGTTCAGGAAATATGTCAGTTGCGAGCCTACGGCGACATATTTCCTTAACGAGTTGCATACAGCTGTTGATGATATAATGTTGATCACATGCTCTATTCAGATAAAAATAGCACCAACGGTTTCAAACGAGTGTAGGGATTAGACGAATACTACAAAGCGGTGAAATTTCCCGCTATGCAATGCGAAAATGATGGACCCGGAATAATAAAAAACACATATATATCCAATCGTGTTAAATATGTTTATTAATAAAGTACATTCTAAGATCATCTTCAATAGTTTCAGCCAAAATATAATGTCTTTAGCTAAACTTGATTCCTTAAAATCATGACTTCATATCCGGCATGTTGACGTCAGAATTTGTTAGTTGTTCAAAAGAAATGGCTACAATATATCCAATATATACACTTTGTTTTACAAAATAATTTGTTGACAAACATGCGGAATTATATATTTTCTAACCAATAGAAATAGAGCAATGATATATTAGTTTAAACTTATTTAATTTTACAACGATTGTGAAACAAGCTATTGCAACTTATATAAATCACTCTCGTTGGCACGAAGTTGCGCGAGAGTGTGGTCTTGTGAAGTGGGGGAAACCAGAGCACCCGGAGAAAACCCACTTGTCCGGCTTGGCGACCACTAACCAAACTCACATGCGCCCAGACCGGGAATTGAACAGGGGTCGCCTTGGGTGAGAAGCGAGCGCGCTTACCACTGCGCTTTCTGGACAACCGAATACAGAAAAATACATGATGGCTATATTAAACCGGAAAATGATATTGCATGTGATTAAAATATAAATGTAACCCTCTATAATTTGGATTCGTTATTCTGAAAACATTAAAAAGTATGCAATTCTGACATATTTGATGGTGTGCATATTTAGTAGTTTTACTCAATATTTAGTAACATTTATAGTGTTTACTTACTGAAACAGTTTAGTCTTTACTAGCCTACCATAAACTCAATTTTATTTACAGTCGAAACTCGATGGCTCGATATTCTAGGGACCGGCCAAAGTACTTCGAGCCTCGAGAATATGGAGCCAAGCGGGATTGCTTACAGAATGTTATTTTTTCATTTGTTACATAAAGTCTTACTTACCTCGTTTGTTATTGGCTACGCTATCCCTGCAAGAGTATTTATTGGGCATAGTTACGCACCCTAAATTTCGTAATATGACTTATTCGATTATTAGAAAATATGATTTTATTTTTTTATTTATAATAAAAATACATTTATGCAAAAACAAGCAATTGTAAACACAAACATAGCTTTAAAGTTATATTAAAATGCATAGTAATTTAGGGATGGATAACAATTAGAGACAGAACTTAAAGTGATGGCATGTTTATTCAAACTGTTAAACCATTTAAATTCGATAATAATTATAATATCAGTCAAGCAATTTTAATCGATTAGCGCCTTGTGCTAAATGAAGCCAATCAAACAAATCAAGGTGTGAGATTCTTAACTGAACCCACAAAAATGATATCGACCCATGCAAACAAATCAAAGTGTGAAATTCTTGTTTGGGACCGCGAAAACTACTTCGAGCGTGGAGAAATATCGACCCTCAAGATATCGAGCCATCCGATCGAAATTTATATGAACAAAGAGTAAATAAAAATCGGTCCTTTTAATTTGGTTCGGGCCAACGAGGATATCGAGCCATGAGATATCGAGCCAACGAGTTTCGACTGTAGTTTATGTTCATACCTTAATACTTTTTAACAGTTTTTAATAGACTCTGTATATTTCCTTACAGTTAAAAAGACCCCATAATTTAGAGTCGTAGCTGTAAACAGGACGTGTGAAGTTATCAAAATAGCTTTCCAATGTTTCAAAGACAGTGTTGGAAATTTATATAAAACTATTTTAGGTCTTTTCTATAATTATATTTTATTGATTTGAAATCGACTAGTCGTGTTCAAACGACCATCTTGGTAAGGGATAAATCAGACAAGTCAGCCTGGATGAGATAATTATAGTATGTTGAGGACGTTAAGCGTTTAATATAACAACGTTTATATTGGAGGTTAACATTAACAAGAACAGTTCCTAAAGTGGCAGAGCTTGTAGAAGTATTGTATGCGATTAGCTATACAATAACAGTGTTGTTGACGAAAGAACATTCAAACTCTTAATCGAATTGTTCTTTCAAATTGTTACATGTTTCCGGAAAGGTTTACCCAACAGAATTTTGTCCGGGTATTGTCTTTTGAAAAAGTGTACGTATTCACAAACCGTAAGTTAAATTGTATGTATATATCATCAAGGAGTATTTCCCTAACGGAATATTGTTCTAAATGGTTAACTTAAAGCTGTGTATGAATGCTACCGTAAATGAATTTACAAATAGGGAATGTTATATGTTACATATAGAGGATCTCAAATGAGTATTTATTTTCCATCAAATTTATTAAACGAGTTCATTTTAAAACGATAAAAACGATGCTTTGCCGAGTTTTATTTAAATAACGAGTTTAATAAATTTGATACATGATAATCATGAATTTGTGATTCTATTAATAACATAACTCAATTACAGTCGGAATCTAGGTCAAAGTGTTTTTAATACACATGCTCGTGTCCTAGAGCGAAGAATGTTGAGTGTTATTTGGATGCCTCATTCGTAGGAAAGAAAAAAGTGCGACATAAAATACATTTTATTTACAATAAAAAACATGTCTCAATTATCAACCGATTTTCAAAGGTTTCACTCAAAAAGGAGAAAACATTGCAATCAATTTAAATCAAGCAAATCAATAATAAGAGCAATGTCATAACTGTGTGACGCGAGTAATCACGCGAGTGTTACACAGTGTGTGTATACCCCGTGATAAATTAAGCCATATATGCTACGTCGGAAGGCAACATATTACCTAAAATAAAGACTTAAATCAAAGATAACTTTTCTTTTACATCACCATTTCAAATAAAACAAAGGGCAGACTATGCCGCTTACAGAGCCCCGCCTTCGTGTTATTACAGAAGTTTGATAAGGTGATTAGTTTCATCAAACACTTCGACAAACCTGTTTCTAAAATAATGTTTTGACAGTGCTCCGTCAGACGGCCGTATGGTAAAACGGTGTGTCGAAGTGTTTTAAAAAACTAAACTCTCAATCAAACTCTGGTAAATGACCAAAGGCGGGGCTTTGTAAGCGGCATAGACTGCGCTATATTTCATTTCAAATGGTGAAAAGATAGTGAAGTTATCTTTGTGTTACGTCTTCATCTGAAGCAAAATATTGCTTCCCGACGTAGCAATTCAGTGACTGAATGAGCATTGCTGGCGAACTGTATGCATAGACTGAGCATGGTACAGGTATTTTAACTGGAGTACAGGATGTTGGATATTTCCTTGTGTTAATTTGGATTAATGTGGCTATGGTTGTTTAAAAATGCAATGTTCCTGTGTACTGATATTTGCATAATCTGGTTCGCAGGAACATTGTTATCATTCATGATTCAATTCCTGGACGAGGTATTTCCTAGCGCTGAGATCAGAGGGTCGTTTGTTTGGATTAAACTAAGCCTTCTTCACCATTCATTTCATCGTTGAGTTGAGTTTGTTGACATCGACAGGATTCCTTTCGAAACATTGTTTTTGATGTTTGTTTACGTTTTTTGACAGCGCATATGAAAACTTTTTTCTGTGATGCGCTTACCTAATTTGCATAATTATATAACGTTTGCTTGATTGTCTACCTGTATACATATCAAACAACACGCCGTTGATAAGATAACATATTTAATAGTTCTCATACTTCTCATTGTTTTCAGTGAAAAGTCAGATGGGCAAGGATATTTAATACTGGAAGTACACAGTGCGTGTGGTATAAGCTAGCTATGAGACTGAAAATTTACTAACCCCTTTAAATCGTGTTTAAATAATTCGATAGAGGATTTCCTCTCTCGCCCAAGGATTCCCTATGCAACTTCAGATGAACAAACTTGAACTATAATGGGCCGCATAATTCAGCGTCAATATCCTACAACATCAGTCAAGTCGAAATAGCAAACAGAAAACAATATAAATTATTGACCATGCCGTTTAGATACTCAAAATCAGTTTTATTTTTGTCGTATTATGTTTTCAAATGACTTTTTGTATGAACTGGTCTACGATGGTTTAATAATAATTAAATAAGTATAAATAAAACCGTTGTTAATTATTAAAAAAATGCTGTAAGGTATATTTAGGCATACAAATATTAGCATTATTAATTTACCTATATTTCTTGCATCGTGTCATATTATGAGACTATGGTGTCCGCTTGTTTGAACACATTAATAATTGTTTTCCGCTCTTTTCAGACATTAACCTGCTTATAAAATTCTCCTTCAACCAAAAGAACCCGTGCTCCTTTATAGAAGTGCCATGATGAGCTGTTGCAAACACTATTATGTTGTCTGATGACATGTTTGTAAAAATGTTAAATGTTAAGGGTTGAAATGGTTATAAATGAAACAAACTTTGTTAACAAGTCATCATTGCACTTGATTTTGGTACTAGAATTATTTATTTTGGGATCCTGGTCAAACTCCTGTTCTTGTACTTTTTAAATGTACTTGCTCTGGAGTGAACTATTCCCTCTTCTTAATATAATTTGTTGTCTGAATATTATCTAGTATCAAACAACATCAGAACTAAGATCAATAATTTAATTTTATATAAAGGGCTCATTTAATTTTTATAATACAAATGTTGATAAAATCGTTTATTATTTCTATTTATTTCATATAGATACAAGTTTGGAATGACGATATTGTGAATTATGCAAAATTCTCTGTTCTCCATTGAGTTCAGGAAAAACCTTCAACTTCGAAATCAAGTTATGTAAGTAGTGTTACGAACATCGCGAATAATTAGATACATGTGTGTGTCATATTATATTAGTATATTGTCTAATAACTATGCTTAAGGTTTTTTTTTTACTTTTGATTTGACCTCCAGATCTAGTTCCGATAGTTTTCCGCTGTAACAATATTCCGTGCTTCACGAGTTGCCTCTGCAGGTAATGCCAATGAGATGAGTAAAAAGCGTGAGATCAGTTGGAGTATGTTTTCTTAAAGATTGAATAATATAAATGAACAACAATTAGTTAATTATAATAAATAGAATACATGATAATCATTATTGGATGTATATAAATAATATTAATTAGATGCTGAATATTAAAAGTTAGAAATGTATAGTGTGTTCAGAATTGCTGTAATAGTTAGTTTTTTTTCTAAAGTGGATAAAACTTCATTCTTATACAAAATCAAGTCAAATAGCTCAACGAACTAACGACGAGAATACGTTAAAGACATGAAAATAAACACCGCCACAAGTAGTAAACAGTTATTAAACGTTGTTGCACTTAAATAAATACTGTCATTGACATTCAATTTTATTTCAATGTAATGTTGCTTTAAATTCTAGTGTTTTATTTTAAAGCGAACGCCGTACTTCGTTGATTTACCGGCATCTGACTAGTCGTTTGTCGAAGTTGTTTGTACAGTCGACTCATCCTGAGTTGTCACGATTTATATTGAATCAGATAGGTAATTTTGAAACAAGAGCAATTAAGATATGTCTTTTTTCATCTCGAATAGATTTAGAATATTTTTTTAAATATAAACAAGTAATTCTTGCCAAAAATAATTTTGCTCTTTTAACATTCCTTGATATGTATAATTTTATGATATTTCCTTTGCAAAGTTTATTTTGTGAAGTTGACATTTAGGAACTAGACATAATTAGCCATTAAGGTTTCAAGAGCACATGTTGTAAACAGGTCTTGTTATTATTTGTTTGTTGTTTAAATGTCGTCATTTAATGGTGTTTGGTTGGTAAAATGGTGTACTGGTTTAACCCAGGAAAGTTGTACCCCTTGTATCGGTGCTTTACACCGAGCACGTAAAAGAACCAAGGGGTCCCTTCGAAAAAGATCTAGGGTATTGCACCCGGACTTCCTTGTATCCCACCACTGTCTCTTCTGCGTACTGCCTCTTCAGCAAAAACAAAGCACCCCGTTGAAATAAGTGCTTACACTTTCAAGGGTTATCCTTGACCGCAAGGTCTACAGAAATACACACGTACAACTAAGCAATAATGTAAAAATGGCTGACCACCTGATAAGCTCAAGCACAATTAAATCAAGTGGAAAATTAGCTTTCCTTGCTTTTTACCTTTATGTACTGCTGTACTATATGTACTGCTGTTTGTTTGATTGTATCTGACTCCGAAACACTCTTATTTGTAATAGTGTATTTTTATATTACTTTTAAGAGATAAGATACAAATGATTGTCTGAATGTCAAAAAGATGTATCTCAGGTTTTGCGTTGCTAATGCTTCAAATACTATGATTTGCCTGCTATACAATAACAAAATACTATTCATTCTATGACTTTTAGTCATGTGATGTTTTCACTTTTTTGTATAAAAGCTTCGTTCCGGTTGATTTATGGCATAGTTTTAGATATTAGGCTTTCAATATATATTAGCACACATGCCCTGATTCAACAGTGAGTTATGCATACGTTTGGTGAAGCAGAGTAGTTCGGATTAAACCTGTAAAACATCCAAAGAGTGCGAAGCATTCATAACAGCACTAGTTCTATTTCTACAAAGATACTTACATAAAACACAAATAACATTAATTTATCAATAACACTTCTTTCTACATACATTAACTGACCGATAATCTAAAAAAAGTTTCTACATACATTAACTGACCACATGAATGTCCTCACCGCTGGAAAACGACCATCTTATAAGGTCTGCATTTTGGAAGGAATTATTGCTAAAGTTGTTCGGAAAATAAAACTGTTTTCCTTAAACAACTAAAACGTGTATGTTCATAAAACTTATCGTATGATATTTAATCAAAGCACCGAAAAACGTTTAGAAGCGATCGACATTGGTATGCATTATAACCTTAAATACATGGGAATGGGGGATATGTCGACTGAAATGATAAGCTGTGCATTTTGAAAGGAATAAATGCTGAAGTTGTTTGTATAAAAAATAATTTTCTTTAAAAGGAAATGATATATATGATGTATTTTACTTTCCTATCGCATGATATCTAATCAAAGCAACGAAAAAGATTTAGAAACTATTGAAATGGGCATGCATTGTAGCCTTAAATACATGGGGATGGAACGACACCAGACGCCATAAAATAGATATACAAATGTAGTTATGTTTGATTCCTCACCCAATGTGGGCACAAGCGCTCTTGGCCCTCGGGACAGTTGTCACTTTTATTTCTGTGCCCTTCACCCACTCCCATAAGATTTGCAACTCTCACATATTTGTCTTTCAGCGCATTCGCGCTTTGATTCATTTTTTTGTTTGGATATGTAGTTTTTTCCAACAAAACTCTCATCATCTGTCTTTAACACAATAGCAAATTTAACACGTCACATTCCATTCAATGTGTATGGTGACAGTACAAACCAATATACCTTGCTAAACTGCCAAACAGATAAATCCTGGTAATATAAGACAATTCCGGGATGTGTATTGATAAGCCCTTTCATGGTCAAAGTATTAAAAGCTGATTACCTAATTCATTTGTGATAGAGAGGGTTAAGCTGGTTATCCATAGGTTATTGGTGATCAATCTTTATAATTCTGTATCAATGGCAATTTGCAGGCCCGATCAGTAAACATAGACAATGACGCTAACACAACATACATACATGTACATACCTTTGAGATCTTGGATGTAGCTTTCACAGTAGTATTTGAAACTGTTTCTATCAATCGATTTTTGACCGGAACGTTTTCGTTATCTTTCACATAATGTTTAACAAAAATAAAGACTAAAGCTGGTATTAAATCTAAATCACGGTATAAAAGATGCTGTTCTTATTGCTTCCTACATGCATAACTATACAAATAACTAAAGAAGCAGCTAGACAGTTTGCTTAGTTGGCCTCGTTCTGATATAAGCATTAATATTCATTAGGCACTCTTAAGAATGGCCTATATGTAATTAAGGTTACATAATGTAAGAAGAAGCATATTCATAATAACTTCTAATAAAAGTAAGTTGAGTACAAATGTTGAAAAAAACCTACTTAATCTTTGTGTAAGGCTTTTTAAACAATTGAATTACTCACTCATTTATCATTCTGTAAATGTTCTTGAGTAAAACATATCTATATACCTACCATTGGAAACTTTGAAGAGATGATAAAGTATATACTTTGAGATGGTTTTTTACATTCCCATAATATTGATTTTATCACATTTGGCAAAGTCATTTGATTATCCAAATATATTTCATAATAATAACCAACCATTTTTGGTTATGGAAAATGGGAAGGAAGGGGGTTGGGGTGAATCACACGTTGTCAGATGAGTTAGTTATAGCTTACTGGTGTTGCTTTGGTATCATTTTTGTCTACATAATCATCTTAACTTCATAGATATTATGATAGTTGTCAACTTATTAGTTTAAGTTCAATACATTTCAATTTCATTGGAGTGAAAGTTTGCTTTTACCAAAAAATGCCTTGTTCCAAACTTGAAGATTGTTAAATGATGAATTAAATATTACTACATGTTTCACATGTTTGATGTCTTCTTATTTCCTTAATTTACTAGTATAGTTTTTGAGATCATTGAAACACAGTTGTTATTTCATGGACACGAACTCATGTGCAATTTTCAGTGTATATTATAAATAATTTATGACTAAAAACTGAATTTTCATGAATTATAAGGTACACCATTTGCCTTTACCAAACAAAGTTTTGTATGCGGTTGTCAATAGAGGGTTACAATTGTTACTTCCACTTTTTAGTTGAATATACTTACATCTAATCCTAGTGAAAATTTGCCTTTCACAAAAATGATGCCTTGTTTCAAACTTGAAAAGGAAAAGTTTAATGCTCTATTTTATCCTTAGTGTTTGAAGTCTCCTTCATTCCTTTATTAATGCTTGAAAAACAGTTGTAGCCTAGTGAACACGAACTTATAAATAATGTTTGACAAAAAATGATTTAAAAAAGCATTGTATTTTATTTATCAAACCCGTTGCCATAGCAACCAAAATTAGTTTTAATTGTCACTGAAGGATTACAATTATAACGTTTTTTATTTAAGATTTAAATAGTGCCCCTTAAGTGTAACCCTTTTTGTAGTTATACCTGCTGTACGGAAACTTCAGTTTCTCAGTCAGAAAATGGAATTTAAAAACAAACCAACTTGATTTTTGTTGGGAATAGCATAAACTTTGTAAAAATAGAAATAACTCAATTTCGCCCAGGTACCTCATTTCTCTATCAATGACGGCCTAAATGGGACCGAATCTCATCTCGGAATGGTCAGATTGCATGTGCACTTGCCACTTTAAATCTTTTTAATACATTTCGCCACCATACTAGGTTAGGATACAAGTCATATATAATCCGAAGACCAACATTGTTCAAAACAATTCAGAGCTTCAGTGCCAGGAACCCGCCATTTGGAATTTAACATTTAACATTTGTCATTATATATGGCGCAGTAAATTTATCTACTGTGTGCGGTAAATATTGAAACACCGGGTCAATCGTCAGAATCTAAGCATCTGCTTAAATACTCCGCCCATGAATTTCAAGATCTAGGTATTTGGTTAACGCAGAAATTTATATATATATTTAACAAACATCGTAAATCTCAAAGCATGTACTATGCAATCTGTCTATATTGCTTCCTGATGTCAGAAATATAGTAGATATTTCTTATTTTCTGTGTAAAATTGAACTTTCTAACCTCTTCGCAGAAGCGTCAAACTACTCCGTAAAGCTGTATACATATCTTGAAGCTCTCTCCATGAAGAACTTTGGATGGGCTCGTTTTCAGACCAAAACCGACCACATCAGTACTAGTGTTATCAACAAACGTTCCTCTATTGGTCAAACAAAAGTTTCCCTTCTTTAATTAGCCGTGCATATCAAATTCAGTACTCGTTTCCGAAAGTACACTAAACTTCCGGGCGCGCTAACTTGCCACGACTTACGTTTTGGGGCGCTAAACTGCTACAGATAACTTCTGAGAGCAATAACTGAGCTATACTCATTTCCGGGAGTACAAGTTATACCTCGCTTATCTTCGTAAGATCACAACCTTTCTCAGATGAGCATGCACACGCTTATCCGCATATTCTTTGAATCGCACGCTGTCTTCATTATAAACAAATTTAATAGCACTTATATTATTGTATTGCTGGTTCTGGCCACGTTGATACCTCCAATGCCCGGGAAATCCACATAAAAAACAAAGCCCCGTTAATTTTCCACACAAACTCTGATGAATCGGCCAACTGAATAAGATTCTGCCTTATTACATTTCACGTAAGTTTCATTTTATGTATGCGATCAAGTCCCTTTAATATCAATCCGTAATATTTTACAATCTTTGATGCATATCATGAAAAAGGTTATAATGCTTAGGTAATCATGCAATTGTCTATTTATGTCTCAGAAGGTGGGCATATTAAAATCACACCGTCTGTCTGCCCTGTGCAATATTTCGTGTCCGGGCTCTAACTCTTTTAAAATAACTTACGTTTCAGATACAAAGATAGCAAGTCGAATTTTGTCCCTACTTCTAAGGTCAAACTCAAACTTAATGCATACTTTGATAAGATTTTTCTTTTGCGTTTTATCTTTATTAAGAATTGTTGGGATAAGAGAGAGGTTTGTGCACATAATCTGGTTTAAACCCCCAGTAAATTTACATTTTACTGACCGTTCCAAGGCGGTACCTAACAATTCTTGATTAAAATACCAATTATTTGTATATATATATTTAGTATTTATGCACTGTGCTGTTTGTAGAGTTGTGTGCTGTTCTATGTTTCTTGTTTGTGAATTAGTGTTCTATGTCTTTGGCGTTGCCCATTGCCACTAAACCGGGTTTATGTTTAAACTTTATGCTACTGAGCATGTTTCTGTAGCTTTTTGCATATATATTAGTGTGTGTTTACTATGGAATGCATTGTATAAGGACACATTGGGTATAGTTGTAGTTGTCCTGACTGTATCTGTTCATTTATGAACAGATGTTTGAAAAAACTTGCAATATTTTCAATATATTAAAACAACGTGTCGTGTGCAAGACCTGCGTCCCTACCTGTTTGTGTACAAATAACAAAGAGTATAGTAAGTCGTGGCCGGGTTGTAACCTTTTAATGCAACAACGAGTTTAGAAAACCTACCACATGTGTGTTGTACTTATAGATGAGGTGTTGTGTGCAATAACCACGTTCCGACCTCAAAGTTAATGGTCATACTTGTTCATCATTATTGAATGATGCATAAAGAGACTCGTTCACTTAACAAAGCCCGACGTACATAATTCAGGGTAAACATGTGTATAGTCAAAAGTTAGACAATAATGACGACATTCATGGTGACAAAGACGGTTAGACTTGTTAGATCTGGCATATAATTTAAACATTCTACTAAATGTGAAGGCGTATAGCTTTGATAACTGTCAACCTAGAGGATGAAAACGATTTGTAACAAAGTATAAAGAGTAATTCAATTATTTAGATATTTCAAAAAGTAAGGTAATTCTTGAAGAAAAGACAATAACTTGAAAGAAAAGAGCTTTCGTCAGTGTCCCTGGGAATTCATTTCTGGTGTTGTTGTCACTCCGTATTTGCAGCTTTACACGAATGTGTATTTGCCGCAGGAGGGGCTTATCCTGTATAGTCATTGGTGTCCAGGATTAGTATTGGAAACAGTGAAATATTCAGTTTTTGTGTTCACGATATTAATGATATTGTTATCATACATTGAAACAAATAATCCTCTCACTATAAGCCTGAAATTATTATTAAGATATATCTAATTACACGTTTTGAAAAAAAAACGCGCCAATGTGTATTTACGTGCACGTTACATCATTTTGGAATTAACGTCGGTAAAATTGTGAACAATCGTTTTATTACATTGATAAATTTCTAAAAATCACAGGAAAGCATTTAAAAAATTGAATGCACACCAGGCCAGATTTTATGAAATATTTGAATATCATATTTTTGTTATACAAAACTTTCCGATCTCAGTGTAGAAGAGTTGCAATCATAGTTTGACTTGTACACATACGTTCCGACACGCTTTAAATTAGCTAAACAAGAAAGTTTCTATATATTTCTATAAACAAGGCTTTACTTGTGAAGTAGAATAGTGAAAAACACCAATACTGTCGTGTTTATTGTATCCTATTGCGGGGCTACAATATGCATTAATGTTCTTTTAGAGTTTGGATACCACTATTGCTGTCAAACAAGGAATGTTATATATGTTTGAACATTATCATAGTTAATAGTCTTAAACTTTCGTTACAGTTAGCAAACACTTTGCTTAAAATTACTTCAGATCCTCCCGACTTGTTTGGTTCCAGTTGAAATGAGAAGTTTAAGCACGGTCCAAACTGATTTTGTGTGGTGTTTTATTACAGACGTCTAAATAGATCTGCTGTTCGTTGTACCAGTTTCATCTGGGTGATTTGAAATGGTGTTGGGAAATCGTGACATTAATAGAGAAGTATGCGTTCCCATGATTGGCCCTTTTGGTAGTTGTGGACGTTCCTATATTATCTTACAACATGTAGCCTTACATGGTTCATTTCAAGAATTAGTTGGTCAACACCTCAACATGGAAATGTAATATACCTATAATAATAATTTCAGTAGTTCTATAACTTGTCCGAATAACTCGGCAAAATATATAGCAACATGTATACTTTGTTAACAAATACACACCTTCATGTTGCTAATGTCACTCTTAATATTACCTTAGAGAGTTAAAAAGGGTATACATATAATTCTTCCGTATACTAGCTAAGGATGCTAAAACATGTTTAGTAAAGTAAACCTGACAAAGTAAGTGCCGATATAAAGTAATTAACGACAACTGTGCTTCTCGATGAATTTCAGAGCGTCTATGCAAGTGAAACTCCATGGAGCCCTGACTCAGAAGATACATATCTACAGAGCGAACGCACCACCAAAACAAACAGCGTGTTTGTACTTATCGACACATTCATCGCGATTGCCGTTTAAGCTTCAGAGGACTACGGTTTTGTGTGTATTTGGCTTTTAGGAGTAAAATAGTTACTCGGTTGGAGTCAGCTACAATTAGTTCCGGAATACTGCGGAGTTTTTAGAGACAATACAATCCTTCAGGTGGTGTACGTTTCTTCTAGAAGCAATAGAGCTTTCACTGTAACAAGTCGATTGTTTTGCATTGTAATTGTTCAGCTAGTCTGCCTGTCGGGTTGTATCCGCCTTTTTGCACATACGGTCACAGTACTGGTAAAACATCATGGTTCGTGTATGTTCACTGTCTGGCTGAGAACACGTCTTGGGCACATAAGATCATCGCCCTAGCTAGATGTCATGGTTTTTGAAGTGACCTCTTTCGGGCTGTGTTCGCTTATTGCATATACGGTCATGGTCCAAGCTAAAATTCATGTTTCTTGTCTCCCCTGCCAACTTCTTGTGCACATCTTAATACCATGGTTCTTGAAGTCTCCTCTGTTTGGCTTCGTCCGTTTCTTGTGCATATTCACTATTCAGCCACAATCCTGGCGTGATGCCATGGTTCTTGTAGTCTCTACAGTCTGGCTATGTCCGCTTTTTGTGAACATACGGCTACAGTCCCGCTTGATATCATTATTCTTGTAGTCTCCCCTTTTTAGTTGTGTCCGCTTCTTTTGTGTTGTCGGTCATAGTCCTGGTCTGATGTCATGGTTCTTGTAGTCTCCCCTGCATGGCTGTATCCGATTCTTGTTAACATATGTCTATGGTCCTGGCTTGAGTTTCCTTTGTCTGACTGTGTCATGGTTCTTGTAGTCTACCCTGTCTGGCTGAAACTGCTTTTTGTGCATAACCTGTCATAGTCCTGGCCTGATATCATAGTTACTGTAGTCTCCTTTGTCTTTTTGTGACCGCTTCTCGTGCACATAAGGCCACGGTCCTCGTTAGATACTATTCGACAGTTTTAGTGCTAGTTTTATTTACCTAATTGGACTTTTTCATAGATTTTCAAATATGATCCGTGGACTCGTAGGTGGGAACACTTCTGTTAGTATTAGTATGTTGTACTACTTCAGCAGAGGGCTCATTAAGGTTAATTTCTGGATAAAGATTGAAAGGCATTGCTTAAAATTGGACAAGTTTTAGTCAACAAACATCACTGTTGACGAAGTACAGGGCAGTTTGTTTTTGCCAGAAAACGTCACTCTTGAAGAAGAACGGGACGTCTTTTTTCAGCCGCCAAACAGCACTGTTGACGAAGTACGGTGCGACTTGTTTCAGCCGCCAAACATCACTGTTGACGAATAACGGGGCGACTTGTTTCAGCCGCCAAACATCACTGTTGACGAAGTAAGGGCGACTTATTGTTAATTCTATTTCTTGCTCTACTAAACAAGTTTCAATTTTACTTACATCCTGCTTAACTGCTATAAAGTTTCATGTGAAAAAATACTGTAGTAAAGTTTATGAGAATTCTGGAGTTAATTTCTTTTGGTATATCAATAATTCTTTAGATTTAGTTAATGATTTTGAAAATAGACGGTATAAAGTCTCAGTACTTAATACTTATGACTTTTCAACGCTCTATACATCTATTCCACAATCTTTAGTTTCAAACAAATTGACTCCTCTTATCGAAAACACTTTTGCGAGGAAGAAAACTACTTACATGGCAGTTAATGTTAAAAAGGCTTTTTTTTACTAATGATCGCTCAGATAAATATATCTATTGGACATGCACAGATGTCATTGAAGTTTTAAATTTTGTACTTAATAATTCTTTTCTTAAATTTGGTAAATGTTAATATAAGCAAACTATTGGAACTCCAATGGGTGCCAATTATGCACCTTTACTTGCAGACCACTTTTTATACTGCTATGAAAGTGAATATATGTTAAAATTATTTAAGTCTGGAGATCTAGCTCTTGTTGATAAATTCAATAGCACGTTTAGATATATTGATGATATTCTAAGTTTAGATAATCCTGTGTTTACAGATAACATTCATTCAATATACCCTTCACAATTGCAACTTAATAAATCTAATACATCCGTTTTAAAAGCATCCTATTTAGATTTGCAACTGGAAGTAAAGGAAGATATATTGAGCATCAATCTTTATGATAAACGTGATGATGTTAGTTTTAAAATAATTAATTACCCTTCTTTAGATGGTGATGCTCCTATTTCACCATCATATGGTGTTTTTATTGCACAGTTGATACGATTTGCTAGAATATGTACAGATGTAAAAAAATTCAGCTCTCGCAGTAAACTTATGACGCAAAGACTTCTAAAACAGGGTTTCCGATATTTTAAATTACGGAAACCTTTCTCAAGATTTGTTAATGGTCATTATAATCTCATATCAAAGTACAATAGTAGTCTTAATTCGCTCATTGCTGATAGTATTGCTCATCCCGATTTTTATGGTGATGTTTTAAAGACAATTCGTAAAATTAGAATGTTTCCAGCAGGTAGTTGGGCAGATAGACTTAATGAATTACTTGGATTTTATTTAAACCGTGGATATAAAGGCAATATTTTGAAGAGCACTTGCCTTCTTGTTTTTGAAGATGAATACCTGAAACAAAATATTGGGTTGAATATAGCATCCTTTCATAACTAAACTTTTAGTGCTTTGATTTTTATGAAGAATTTGCTAATTCATGTTATCTTTAAAACCTTTTTTGGCGGACACGTGTTGACTGACTCCGAGTGTTTTGGCTGTGACTTAATTTTCTTAAAATATTTTACGTTTTCAAATCATTTGGAAGGAGAGAATAGCATATACAAGTCGCTTTTTATTTTTAATAATGTTTTTCTTTATTTGTTCCCAGTTTTAGTACATTGATGTTTTTTATTATGAAACTTTATGATCACACAGTTTTAAACCTTTTATTTTATAAGGCAGACTGTGTGTGATGTTTTTGGTTTCTAACGAAGACTGCATCGTATCTTTGAAAAGTATCTTTGAAAAGTATTTGCATTAGGTGCTCTGAATTGTTTCCCTCCGTCTGCAGATAGAGTTGGGATCTCTAATCATTGAAGTACTTGGGGTTTACCTTTTCGTTTTTTTATTATTATTTGTTTTATTGATAAGTATTTATGCACTGTGCTGTTTGTAGAGTTTTGTGCTGATCTATGTTTCTTGTTTGTGATTTTGTGTTCTATGTCTTTGGCGTTTGCCAATTGCCACTAAACCGGGTTTATGTTTAAACTTATTGCTACTGAGCATGTTTCTGTAGCTTTTTGCATAAATATTGTTACAGCCGCCTAACAGCACTGTTGACGAAGTACTGGGCGACTTGTTTCCGTCGCATAACAGCACTGTTGACGAAGTACTGGGCAACTTGTTTCAGCCGCCAAACATAACTGTTGACGAAGTACAGGGCGACTTGTTTCATCCGCCAAACAGCACTGTTGACGAAGTTCTGGGCGACTTGTTTCAGCTGCATTACAGCACTGTTGACGAAGGACTAGACGACTTGTTTCAGCCGCCAAATGTCACTATTGATGAAGTTAGGGCTGCTTGTTTCAGCCGCCAAACTTAATGTTTGACGAAGTACCGGTCGACTTGTTACAGCCGTCAAACATCACTGTTGACGAAGTAAGGGCTACTTGTTTCAGCCGCCAAATAGCATTGTTGACGAAATAAGGGCTACTTGTTTCAGCCGCCAAACAGCATTGTTGACGAAATAAGGGCTACTTGTTTCAGCCACCAAACAGCACTGTTGACGAAGTACCGAGCGACATGTTAAAGCCGCCAAACAGCACTATTGACGAAGTACGAAGCGACTTGTTACAGCCGCATAACAGCACTGTTGACGAAGTACGGGGCGACTTGTTTCAGCCACCAAACAGCACTGTTGATGAAGTAATGGCGACTTGTTTCATCCGCCAACCATCACTGTTTGACGAAGTTTTAGGCGATTTGTTTCATACGCCAAACAACACTGTGGACGAAGTAAGGGCTACTTGCTTCAGCCGCCAAACTGCACTGTTGACGAAGTACTTGGGCGACTTGTTTCAGCCAGCATTGTGGATTAAGTACGGGCAAACTTGCTTCAGCCGCCAAACAGCACTGTTGACGAAGTACGGGTCAACGTGTTTTAGCCGCCAAATGTTACTGGTGTTGAAGCACAGTGCGGCTTCTTTCAGACACCAAACATCATTGTAGACAACGTACGGAGCGACTTGCCTCAACCGCCAAACAGCATTGTTGACGAAATAATGCCGAATTGTTTCAGCTGCCAAACAGCACTGTTGACGAAGTACGGAGCGACTTGCTTCAGCCGCCAAACAGCACTGTTGACGAAGTACGGAGCGACTTGCTTCAACCGTCAAACAGCACTGTTGTCGAAGTAAGGGCGACTTGCTTCAACTGCCAAACAGCACTGTTGATGAAGTAAGGTCGGCTTGTTTCGTGTGCCGAACATCACTGTTGACGAAGTGTGGGCGACTTTTTTAAGCTATAAAACATCACTGCAGACAAAAATAGGGGCGACTTGGTTCAGCCGCCAGCCATAACTGTTGACGAAGAACGGGCGACTTGTTTTCGGCACAAAACATCACTGTTAACGAAAAAAGTGCCCGACATGTTTCAGCCCACAGAAATTACTGTTGACAAAGAACGTGGGGACGCGTTTCAGCCGCCTAACCATACTGTAGACGAAATACGGGGCGAATTCTTACAGCTGCTGTACAGCAGTGTTGATGAAACACTGGGCGACATCTTACAACTGCAGCATTGCGCTGTTGACGAAGTATGGCCCGTCCATTTTATAGCCGCCGCACAACACTGTGTATGAAGAATGGGGCGGGGAAGGGGGAGTCTTCTGAACGCCTCCGAGTAGGGGGGAGTCTTCTGAACGCCTCCGCGTAGTTCTTTAAGTCAGAAATATGTATGCATCTGTAGTTATTTAAAGTGTTAAATGCTTTCATTTTTAAGAGAAAAATATCTAAAATTAAGTTCGAAGAACAATACACAACACATATCAGCTTTATGTTTATGTAATGCATTTGCTTTGATTTGTTGGATATATTTGATTGAATTAAATTACTTGTATGTACGAGTTTCTATTACAATATATGTCGATTAAATTACGATATACAAATGTAATGTTAATATTTTGACCGTTGTTAACATAGGTGACGAGGGTCAAGCCTAGGCTGAGCCAGTCTGTCGATGGGTCGCGGTAAAGTCACAATAATGGAGGTTCAGATAAACTTTCTTATCATTGGGACATTTGTTATGAGCCCCTGTAACGTAAAAACTCTCAGCTTTAAATCCCGTGCCAAAAAGTATTGAGTATTATGTTACATAAAATAATTTCATTCTTAGCTTCACAAATGTATACTCTCCTAGCCAGATATAATGTTTGTTATACAAAAATATTTACATTCGTACTTGATTTTCTGAACGAAAAAAATCACTGTGCATGAACCGGTCGACCTTTTGTGACCTTTGTTTCTTTTTGGCAAGAAATCAACGCTCTGATTAGGCGCTGGTGAATCACCGTGCGTAGAGATGTTAATACGATCTACTTTATTGATAGATATAGCACGGCACATGTAGATAGACAACTGATAAAAAGACACAATGTTTCCAGTTGATAATTTTGTCACATCAAATAATGTCGAAATGCATGTTCTTATCATTAGAATGATGACATGATATCTCTTATATTATAGAAGAACATTTTAATATTGCATGACTTATTATAAAATAACATTTAAATACATGAACTGATTGGAGACTGTTAAAGTGTCAAATATTTGTCGACCATGAGCAATTGTCTAAAATTGTCAATTCGAGGAGACTAGCATATCATTAAACTTTAATTTGATAAAAGCAACGTTAAAAGACAACAAAATAAAAGTAAAATAATGACGCTATTTTTACCTTGAACTGGATGTTATAATACAGAAAAACATCGTGGCAACATTTTTTATGCCCACTCACATGGGTCATGCATTTGTAAAACAGGAGTTAAAATATATCGAAAATTGGCTTGATTAAAAGACGAATATTATGACCAAAATCATTATTACCTCCATGTTGACTTGTTAACGGTAACTACAAAATGATTAAAAAGAATCTTGGATTATTTGCATTTTTCTGCAAATTATTTCTAGACTATTCATCATGTGGAGGATAAAAAGAACGCCTGACTTAATAACCAAGGGCGACAAGTGCTCTTCCCATTTACATTTCATTTCGCGTTTTGTTCCCTTTATTGTTATTAAAAACTTGCCCTCGAACTCTTTTAGGTAAAAAATAAAAAAGAATAAAAAAAAAGAATACTACGGCCTTAACATTTGTCGAGTTATGAACCTTGTAAGAAAAAACAAACAAAAAATAGCCTATAGGTATCGGCATTCGATCAATTAAAAACATGAACATAAGAAATGAAATAGATTTTAAACGTAACAAAATGACAAAAAGAAATAAAAAAAAAACGAAGAGAAAAAAATCTTGATCGACAGTAATAATCGAAACTGGTATATCTGAGATGCTAGAATATGGTTTTATCACTTGACCACTGAGGTATCGTTATAATGTTTACATTATCTTACAATATAAACACAATACATGGTAATAGTGGAATTGTGTCAACATGGATGCAAAATTTATCAGCTTTCATATCTTTATATCGTCTTTGTTTAACAGGTTAAGTTAACATTCATTTGAATAAAGTTATACTTTTGGTTCACTCATTGTGCTCAAAACGACATCAGATATGTTCCTTTAATGTATTTAAGGTCGTTTATTAAACAAAAAAATGCACTATGGTTATTTTATTCTTTTTTTTCAATTCAAACATTCAACATAACTAAATACAAAAAAAAAAAAATGGCCCTTGATTATTTATAAGAAATATTCATATATACTCGTACATGGCGATGGGCGAGTCAATTCAAGTTATGAAAGTCATTTAAGTATTTATGCACCGAAAATTGCATATTGCCACACGTAAATTTAATAAGATTCGTAAGAAAATACATCTTAAAAATATATTTCAAACAAGATATTTTGTCAGGATAATTTGGACAATTTAAAAGAAATGTGCGTGGACCGAAATGACAGCTGATTTGTCATTGACATTGGATGCTTCTGAGGCAGGTTTAAGATAATGACCATTCAAAGTGTGAGGATAGTAGGTACAGGTTTTAATCATGTTTAGATGATGACTGATAAAACTATATCCTCTTAGTAGCAGGGAATAACTAGTCAGGCCCTACCCCCAAATCAAGTTTGAGGGCCACGTCTGCAGGTTTTGTCGAGTTATCACATGAACAACCTTTTCACATTCAAAGTCACTGTGATCTTGACATTTTACCAAATGACTCCTAAAACCAATACGGGTTATCTATTGGCCGTGCCCAGCCTCAAAGTTTCGACCCCTTATATCAATAGGGGTCATCCACTGGTCAGGCCTAACCTTCATGCCAAATTTGATGACCAAAGGTCCAGGAGTTGTCGCGTTTGCTTTCAAGGTCATTGTGACCTTTGACCAGTTGACCACTAAAAACAATAGGGGTCATTTACTGGTCAGGTCAAACCACCAAGTCAAGTTTGAGGGCCATGGGTGCCAGCCATTGTCCAGTTATCCTTCGGACAACCTTTTAGCATTCAAGGTCACTGTGACTTTGACCTTTGACCCAATAACCCTTATATCAACAGAGGTCAACTACTGGCCAGGCCCAACCTCCAGGTAAAGTTTGATGACCATAGATCTAGGCATTGTTCAGTTATCACACTGCCAATCTTTGGCGACCTTTTACCATTAAAGGTCACTGTGGCCTTTACCTTCGACCTAATGACCTCTAAAATCAATAGAGGTCATCTTCTGGTCAGGCCCAACCTTCATGTCAAGTTTTATGACCATACGTCCAGGAATTGTCGAGTTATCACTCGGGCATGCTTTGGTCTACCAACGGAACGACCGACCGACAGACCGACCGACATGTGCTAAGCAATATACCCCATTTTCTTCGCAGGTGTGTGTGGGGGGGTCATAATAACGTTTTCAAAAGACATTAAACTTCTTTTGATTCCGGAAATATTCGAGATTGCAGTGACTTTTATAGTATTAAATAATACACCATCCATGAACAAATTGAAGATACATAGTAAAATGATTTCGTGTTTCAAAAACCTTAATATATACCCGCCTTTTAGCCAAATAGGCTGAAAGTGATTGGATACCATAAAACAATTTCGAAAAGTCTCAGTGCCACGTAGGATTAAAGAACTTGAGAACAAAAATAAAAGTGAGTATATAATTATGATAGAATCTCATGTTAATTGTTATTCATTTCCGAGGTCCGCACGATGCCTTATTTAAACAAAATGTATTGGGAGTGCCAACGAAATGCCAAACTGCTCAACTGACTTACTACAGTCGTACCCCGTTGGCTCGAACTCCCAGGGACCGGCGTAAATACCTTGAGCCTCGAAAAGTTGAAGCCAAGCGGGATTGTTAACCTTCAATTTAAAAAAATCGGTCCCATACATCTGGTTCGAGACAACGAGGAATTCGAGCCAAGCGAGTTCGAGCCAACGGGGTTCGACTGTTTAAGTTAATGAGGCAGATAAGTGGACAGTTAAGTAAAAACTATGACGAAATAAAGTGTGACCGATCATGAGGAGTTTTAAAACTAAGATATCTAAACTTTAACCCTTCAGAAAATGTTGATTTTTGCTCACATGTTGTATTTGAAAACCAAAATTTTCATTCAAGCCTCAGTAGCTTTGCTTTAAAACAAAGGTTACGCGGCTTACTGAAAAATGATGTATCGATGCGAACTTTGTAGTTTCTTTGTTGCACGTTAAATATTATAAACTGCCAAGCGTAATTTATATTAGCTTATCATTAAACAGAACAAGAACTTGTATTGTAAGTGCATAAGAAATATAAGCCGAATATTGATTTGAAACAACCTATAAGTACGAAAATTGATTCACTAAATACTAAATCCCTTTGTCCATTAATCTTTATCGAAATCCAAGAGATATCATCCAAACCCAATAGAGAGGTTAATCCCTTAAAGATAATTTATAGGGCTTTAGATCAAACAAACATATTCAAAATATTTGATCAATCATGTTTCGATAGTAAGATAGAACGCATTCCTGATTCTCCAGTGAATGGAATGTTCAAATTACAATGCGTCCAGAGACGCATTGGTGAGATCCATACTAGTATATTCTGCTAATGAGTTGTTATGTATTTCTATTAGGTATACAATTGTACCGAGGAAAACAGTACCAGAAGAAAAATATCATTATAAACATGCAGAGAGTTTAACTACTAAGTACAGGTTTTAATGAGAATGACCAAATAGGAGGAGGAAGGTTATGATTACGCTTATCTGAAATAGTTCCTTGTACTTAATTACCAGTGTTAAAGGTGAAAGTAGTATAATTTTGAATTAGACGATATTGTTTCCAAAGTCTTGATTTTAAATCTACAGACATAAGAATGTTAGACTCAAACAAACATTTTGAAACCAAAATATGTACATGTATCTACTTTGACAAAGGTCTAAGAAAGTAACCCAAATGTTAACAATATTTTTTTCAATTAAACCTCTGATATAAGACAGGCATATTTTAAGATTCTTAACAACCCTCGACCTAAATAAATGTTTCGATTATTACGTGAAATATCAAAGGAAATATATACTTTACACATTCTGGGTTTGATTTTGTGCAAATAAAACGATGACATCTAAGCAAAAAAAATAATGCTAAGACTTAAAGGCACAGGGAGATTGCCTAACAGAATCGCAATGTACCATATAAAACAGACGGCCAGAATGCACATGTATCACTTATCAAATGTAGGTGTAAACGGTCAGTGAAACTGGTATTAGCTTCGTTTTGTTTTAAACTAGTTTATGAAAGTAAACTAGAGTATGCAACTTACATTTGTCCCGACGTTTATAATTTTTTTGTGATTGCAACAATATTAGCTTAAACGGGGCCAGCACCAACGTGAATATTTAATAAATATCATTTATATGAAAAAAAACAAGATCAGTAGCCAAAAGTTTAAACATACAACCCTTTTAATGGCACAGGGTAAACGCCAATAAAAACCTAAAACAATTTAATCTTAAACTTAAACACTGAACTAACTTTAACATGCAAACAAATGGATAAAGCCGGGACAACAGTGGCTACTATTCACAGGCTCGATGCAATCAAAGATCTCACAAAAATAAAAGTTCTTTTAAAACAGGGAATGAAATAAATAAAAAAAATGAAAAAATGATTACATATTTATGATGTCGAACCGTTTAATCCATCCTCGCTTGGTATAAAAACAAAATAATCCCTAGAAGAAGAAGAAGAAGAAGAAGAAGAAGAAGAAGAAGAAGAAGAAGAAGAAGAAGAACAACAACAACAACAGGAATCCCTAGAAGAAGAAGAAGAAGAAGAAGAAGAACAACAACAACAACAACAACAACAAGAATCCCTAGAAGAAGAAGAAGAAGAAGAAGAAGAAGAAGAAGAAGAAGAAGAAGAAGAAGAAGAAGAAGAACAACAACAACAACAACAACAACAACAACAACAACAACAACAAGAATTACTGATTTAAACATATTTTATTGATGACGATGCCTTGTTTTATTTTTGTAAAGGGCCATGCAATGAAGCTACCTGTAAAGTTTCATTGAATTTGGCCTGGTAGTTTCAGAGATTTTTTATAGCAAAATAAATAGTCGGCCATTTTATTGTTGTTGTTGTTGTTGATCAATCTCAATGCCTTGTTGTATGTTTGAACAGGGTCATGCAATGAAGCTTTCTGTAAAGTTTCAGTGAATTTGGCCTGGTAGTTTCAGAGGAGATGTTTTTTTAAGCAAAACAGGAAGTTGGTCAGATTGTTGTTGTGTTTTATCAATCGCGACCCCTTGTTGTCTTTTTGTAGAAGGTTACCCAAGGAAGCTTCCTGTAAGTTTCATTGAATTTGGACTGGTAGTTTTAGAGGATATATTTGTTTTAAAGCAAAACAGGAGATTGGGTATTTTGTTGTTGTTGTTGATCAATCGTGACTCCTTGATGTATTTTTGTAGAGGGTTACCCAAAGAAGCTTCCTGTAAAGTTTCATTGAATTTGAACTGGTAGTTTTAGAGGATATATTTATTTTAAAGCAAAACAGGAAATTGGCCATTGTGTTGTTGTTGTTGATCAATCGTGACCCCTTGATGTATTTTGTAGAGGATTACCCAAGGAAGCTTCCTGTAAAGTTTCATTGAATTTGGAGTGGTAGCTTCAGAGATGTTTTTTTAAAGCAAAACAGGAAGCAAGCCAATTTTTGTTGTTGCTTGTGGTGTTGTTGTTGTTGTAGATCAATCGTAACCTCTTGTTGTACTTTTGTAGAGGGTCACACAAGGAAGCTTCCTGTAAAGTATCATTGAATTTGGACTGGTAGTTTCAGAGGAGATATTTTTAAAGCAAAACAGGACGTCTGCCATTTTGTTGTTGTTGTTGTTAATCAATCGTGACCCCTTGTTGTATTTTTGTAGAGGGACACCAAAGGAAGCTTCCTGTGAAGTTTCATTGAAATTGGCCTGACGGACGAAGGACAAAGACCGATCACAAAAGCTCACCTTGAGCACTTCGTGCTCTGGTGAGCGTAAAAAAAGCGACATATATAAGCTATTTTTTTTCGTTCAAATGATTTTCTATGTGAAATATTTGAAGAAAATGACGTCACATGCCAATACATTCCGAGCCAGCCAAAGACGGATTTATGCAAAATGTTCATAAAATAAAAGCACTGAAAGGTCAGTTTTGTAAGGATGCTATATTCAACCCTATATTTTGTTTGAGGATTTCATATTAAAAACTAGAAGGCAAGTACTCTTTAAAAGTATTGCCTTTATATCTACCGTTTAAATGAAATCCAAACAATTCATTGAGTCTATCTGCCAAACTAGCTGTTGAAAACATCTTAATTTAACGGATTTTCTTTAAAACATCACCATAAAAGTCGGGATGAGCAATACCGTTAGCAATCTTTAAGACTTCTATTGTACTTTTATATAATATTATAATGGCCATTAACAAGTTTTGAGAGAGCTTTTCTTATTATATAATATCTGAAACCCTGCTTTAAAAGGTTTTCCGTCATAAGTTCACTATGAGAGGTAAAAATTTGACATCTGTGCAATATATTCTAGCGCATCTTATCGACTGTGCAATAAAAACACCATATGATTGTGAACTAGGAAAATCTCCATCTTAAGAAGGAAATTTTGAAATTAAAATCATCACGTTTATCATTAAGATTGATATTCAATCTATCTTCCTTTATTCATTTCGAGTTGTAGATCTAATCACGATGCTTTTAGATTGGATATATTAGATTTATTAAGTTGCAATTGTGAATGCTATATCGAGTCAATATAATCTGTTAATACCGGATTGTCCAAATTGAGAATATCGCCAATATGTCTAAAATATTTATGGACTTTATCAAAAAGGGGCAAGATATCCAGACTTTTTTCAAATAATATACACTTTCATAGTTGTGTAAAAAGAGATGTCTGCAAGTAAAGTTGCATAGTTGGAATGTGTATTGACTGCTTGTTTTAACATTTACTGAATTTACTAATATTACATCTCAGCAGGGTAAGATGCATCGCTATTGAAACCTACAAATGGCCGAACGGTTTATCACCAGAATATGTTTAAAACCTTGTAGCCTTTAACACAGGTAATTTTAATCTCAGATATGAAAACTATGTAGATGTGCCATCAGTAAAAACAAATAAATATGAGAAGAACCCTTTCCGTTTAGAGGCCATTCAGATTTGGACCAGCCTCTCAAAGGAAAGAGTCCTCTCAAAACTGCCTGGTATTTAGAAGGCGGATCCGCACCTAGACAGGACCCTCTTGTAAATGCTCAATGTGCAAATAATCTTTTATAACTAAAAAAAGAAAAGTTGAGAATTATAAGGTATTTTAATCATCATCTCTCATCCTTTGTCTTCACGGAAAAGGAATTATATTTTCAGTGGAATGACCACTGGACAAAATGTGGCACCAGAAAAGATTTTAGCGAGCATTTTAAATATGAATCAAATGTATCAAATTCAATGGATGGTTACCATCACTGTACCATGCTTTAATTGTACATATTTGTACTTTAATTGTGCAAAATGCTGCTTAAAATTTTGCTGTTTTAAATGTATACGATTTTCCTTAATTTATACTTTTGGTTTTAACAATACTTTTTGTATATAAGTACGTTCAGCAAATAACATACACGATACTTAAGGATTGAGGAGCTTAGAGCTAGCCTTTTTACAGCGATATGTCAACAAGAGAAACCATGCGAGTGTAGACTGGCCATACAGCCGGGAAAACTAGTTGATATTATCTTTGTTTACAGTGCTCTAGTCCATCTTTGTTTTAATTATTTTATACAGGAATAATAATCATGATAACTATATAATAAGAATCAGCTTTTGAAATGTTCTGTTCCAATAGTGCTACTTTTTAAAACTGTATGCTTTTATTACCATTTCACCATTTCTTTTTTGTGTTTTGAAATATTTATGTGTGTCTGTTTTTGCATGTCGGAAATTAGAAATTGGCCTAATATGTTTTGTTATATATGCATATACCTGACTTAAACAGCACTTTTCTGTATCTTGTAAATTGTAATGCATTTACTGTGTGTAGCATTATTGTTAGGCTGTTGGCCTCATATCTGTATTTATTGTCAAAATCGTGCGAAGTTTCATGGCTAATTTTTAGGCTTTTAGCGTTCTACCTTAAGTGAACAATATAATACAGGCAAATATGTTTCTATGTCATACAGGCAGTTTATTTAATGCATATGAAAGTGATAAAACAAACACACAATTGATATAGCATATACGTGGTGTTTTATCTCAGCACCAACAGTGTCATACTGGGTACATTTGCTTTAACTCTCTCGCCAGTCGAAATCCGTTCTAATGTAAAATTCAATACTGTTTGATCTAAACCGATGGAACATTTGATCAAGGATTAAATGATGGTTCGTGCTATCAATGATTTAGAACCAGGCATCCAATGTAATCCAACTACAACGATCCTTCGTCTTAACGTATTACTTACCTATAGTGTTCTTTGACTTTCAACCTTTTTTGAAAGGGAATATGCGATATCTATTAAGTGTTCCTATTTATTTCAATTAATATCTAACACGTTTAAAGGATGATTTGCGTGTTACCCTGAACACTTTTTAGATTTAAACGTTTAAAATTCCATCAACGATGCTACCGTGTTCGCTTGTTCTGCTCTTGGTGTCGTTGTGTGTGCAGTATTCGTTCCAAGAAGGACAATTCCTGGGTGGAGCGATAAGTTTTACACTTCGGAATGGTACTGGAAACAATGTAGTGGTAGGTGGATTCACATTTTAATGTTGTTATTTATTATTTCGTTATTTTTAGTTAACGACTCGCAGTGTCATCAAAACCAAAACTCACAAAACTCATTCAAAACTTTTGTCCAAGTGTTCCGAAGCGAATTTTTATTTAAATATGAACATAAGTTTTGAATAAAAAATAAATAAAGTCTTCATTTTAAATTATAATAATAATATTTCTTCCATTAATACCGAGAAAAACACATTATCTTTAAACAGTAGCCCCGTTATTCCTGATTTACCGACATGGTCAAGGAAGACAAGTCAACATTGAAGGCCAGCTACTTTATTTTAAAAATAAATAACAATTCAAGATGGGTTCACATTTGTATTACACAACTAACATACATGATGGTAGCTTTTCAACCAGAAAATCTGATATGCTCATAAATCACACCAAATCAAATTGATAACATACATTTTGGTATGTATATTAATTGTGTACAGTACACATATGACAAACGACAAAGAAGCAAACTGAAATTTACACTCATATGTCCAGTAAGGGAACTTGGTATCTCATTCGCCGATTGTCATATTTAAGCGATAGTATTTGGCGTTTACTATGCTTCCTGTAAAAGAAGGGTTCCTACACCAAAATACTTAACACCTGCTTCGTCACATGGTGACGAAATTAAATATTGATCAAAAGACTTTGGGGTTGGCAAGATGATATTTTGTTTTGTCACGTTGTCGGTAGAGGCAGATTGAAATCTCTTAAAAAATCTTTATATACGCCCAGGCTTCTTATTTTCATCAATAAAATAAACATATTTTGAAGCCTATGTGATATTAAGTTAATGTGCGTATCAGCGCACACATCGTATTTTTGTGCTCTTATATTACGGAAATAGGGGGAAAACGAAGAGTTTTCATTGTTGTATTAAACTGAGCTAAGAGGTGAATCTATACACATTTATAACCGGCAATGGTCTGTTAAATGTACACGAATAACTATGTTAATATTACTCTTTATGAAACTTAATTTCGTAAAAAAATACACATGCAAGACACCGAATGGGATTTTTACGGCATTTATAAAACAAAAGAAAACAAGAGAGTACGAAGATTTTCCAACGATTATGAAAGGTAAAACAAAAAGTACGAATGAAAAGAATCGCCAGAACTATCTAGGTTCAAACCGTTCATAGTATGGAGCGGCAAAGAATCGGTGTTTAAACACTATTTACTTATACATATTTTGTTCAGTTAAAAAGCAAACTCAACTTTGGCAGTGCACTAATTTGTCCATTGTGATCATATAAACATTACTGCTTAAAAGTATTTTTTCGTCACCGTGATGGTTCATTAATTTAGTAAGACGGTTGTTGAACATTAATTTGAGAAATATTTAAAACACTGAAGACAATCCTCCCCAATAAGAAAACGTTCTATGTAGGAAGATCTTCATTTCTGTCATGTAAAAATATGCGCAAAAACTCAAGGTTATATAAACAAGTTAATATTGCATTTGTGAAGATCATTTTAGATCTTGACTTTCTATCTTAATTTAAAAACCGTAGTAAGACGTAAAACTTGATTATGCACTGTACTACCTTGTTAAGCATTTTTGTTACAGGATTCTAATAAAAACCTAATCGGAAACTACTCATATTTTCATGATTGATTTATTACGCTTTTAACCAGGCAAGTATTGAAATGTTTACCAACTGGATTCTTGGAACGGGGCCATGCGGGTTAACATGCAGTGAGACAGACATAGGTACGCCAACACGTACCAGGACAAATATCGGAGATGTTTACTACTTCGGCAATTTCTCCACTGACTTTCCTACCAGCGATGTATCTGACACTAGTACAACTCAAACCAGATCTATTCAGGATGGTGTGATGCAAAACTACACTGAAACTGTTTGGGCCGTAAGCGAGAAAGACAAGTGGGAACAGAACCTAATAAAGTTCTCGTTTGAGCTGGAACCCAACAAAGTTCGGGAGGATCTTAAGTGAGTTTAAGAAAAATGTCTAATAATTATTATTTACTAGATTTGACAGTTAACCATTGCACTATTTAAAGTATTTATACATTGATTGATTGACACAAATTAAACATCGCAAGTGTCGCGTGTTTTGATAAAACACAATGTTTCGAAAAGGCGTATGTTGGATCGGTAGAAATTGTTTGCAAGTAATATAGATTTATTGAAAGACAGCGTGTATTGCTTTACGACTAAACACGTTCATAAAACTATGTAGGATTTTTCACTTAGCAGCTGATCTGCATTACGATTGAAGGGTCTGTTTTAACCAACATCTGATATAATATTCCATCATAAAATGTAATCTGATGTGCTATTTATCATGCATTGTGGTTATATCTCATTGGATTCATTTAATGAACGACTAGTTATGTTTTATCCAATGAAATCTCATGTAGAATTCAAGAAAATGTCAAAAACGGCCTTTTGCTTTTTGTTGTACACATCTGAAACTGAAACTTATTCTGTTTTTACACCCCTCCAAATCGTAATGCGTTTTTGTACATAGTAAAACGGGAAGTCCACATAAGCCAATACGTAATTACTCAAACGTTTTTCAGTATCAAAGCACCCGACTGGATACCATTGACTATACAAGGTAATAGTCTCATATGGTATATGCAGATTCGAATAAGGCCGCAAATACGAAGTGATACCAACACCAGAAATGAATGCCCAGTTACACTGACAAAAGCTGTATACCGGCAAGTTTCTTCTTTTCTTCGATTATTGATGTATTTGACAGTATCTTAAATCTTTTAACTGCTCCTTACTGCAATTTGTAACTGTTCATCCTTACGTTTGACAAAAACGTAATAGGTAGAATATTTTAAAAAACCGTCCCGCAAGATCGTTGTAAGAGTTTGGGGGTCAATTTGAACGTCACAATTCACAATAAGCCAGTACGACATTTATTTTGTGAATTTCAATCTGATTGTCTTATTTGTAAACATATAAACGTTTACCTTAATGACGATTCAGTGTGACTTTCTAAGTTGAATGTTATAGTCTTTCGGGCTTTGTTAATGTATTAAGAGCTCCATATCAGTTGTCCGAGATACAAAGTTTTCCATAAGTCCGCAACTAAAAGTCATCACCGGGTTTTTGAAACAAACAAGAACGGGAAATGCGACATCATAATGAAACAAATTGTGTTTTCACAGCATTAAACTTGACCAAACTACAACGCTATATTTACCGGTTATAGACAAGGAAGATGACTTCATAAAGTGTTCATTGTCGACATACAAGGAAAGTGGGGAACTCCGTGCTAAAACCCCGAACGGGGTTGTTGTGAATGAGGTAGGTTGATCATTTGGTAAAACAACCCTGTTGATTCCGCTTGTTTCCTTTATTGCGATCTTCGCTGTTGGATCGTGTTTCTTATCTTATTCATAGTAAGTTTATATCGCCCATATGTAACAAATCAAACTAAACGAAATTTATCAGTTTCATGAAAAGAACACGCCTGGTAGTTACGATGATACGTTTCTTTGATCTGAAATGACTTTTGTAATATTGGTGCTTATAAAACTGTCTAAATGTTATAGGGACGTTTTTTTCTCTCGTTATATTTTTGCTATCGGGCTGGGCACTATTATTTAAAACTATTAGTATAATATTGACTTTACTTTATGTATTTATGATGGTATGAAGGTATGAAAGTTAAACACTAACTTCGATCATATATTTAAAGCGCACACAAAGCGCACAAAAATGAGGATACCTATTTCAGAACTGTTCAATAGACATTGAAGCTACGCTGGCCAACGGTTACAGCGACAATTCATGGATAGCTATCCCAGTATCAATAAAAGATCAGAACAAACACACAATCGAGTTTGGCTCTTCAAAATGGAATCCAGCAACTAGTGGGCAATATTTTAGTACTTGCTGTGTGCAGGTATGTGCTGTTTGTTAGGTGTTATTATTTAAATGCACCTGAAATTGTTTACTATCATCATTTCTTTACATCTGTGTCGACGAACTGGTTATTTACAGTACTTAAGTTTTGTAGTGGGATCTTTAAATGGTCTAACAGTCGTTTGTAAAATAACACCAGCATTTAAATAAGTTATTGTTTAAATAAGTGCTTCCTGTTTTAGATTACCGTACTTATCAAGCAGACATTGGATTCTCCGATCTTTATTGATCCAACTCCAGCTCCAAATCATCGGTTTGTTGTGTACGTTGGCAGTCTTTGGAAAACAACTGTTTATGCAAAGGCGATTCCGACAAGGTAAAATGAAGCGTTATGAGCGTGATGTTTTAAATTCCCGTTCACAGGCAATAAAATTCGAACCAAATGTGTCTCTCATTACAAATATAGGTAATGTAAACTTATAGGTTGTTCAAACAATTAGCTAGTTGCATAAACGTATCTAATAAACCTATATGTACTAGGATATATAAATAGTGCTTTCATCTCGCAAATTTGTTGCTAACAAAAGTCAATAATATATATATATATACAAGCCAATATTAGTTGAGGACATAATGACTATTTGGCGTAGATAATGAAAATATAGGCATCACAAGATGTTTTCCGTTTGCTGCGTAATTATCTATAATTATCTCTTTACCTTGGTTTATTTAAGGATCGTTGGCTTACTTTCAAATTTACATTGACTTGCAGCTTGAACGTATGTTCTTGCTATATTTTCTTGCTTAATGTATTTCAACTTTCATCGTTTACGAAAGAGCACCAATCGAGGTTATTATACTGTGTAAGGTATAACAACGTCATACAATGTGTTTACAGAACGTCCGTTACTTAAAAAAACTTCAAATAGCTTCTTTTGAACAGAGGTAGGATGCTATATGTTAACACAGTGATGCATTTATATAAAAAACATACCCAACGTCATGTCATAATACTTGGTTGAACATGGCATTGGGTTGATAGTTGCCAAAGAAAAAATGAATTGCCTCGGGCAATTATCAACCAAAAGCCATTGTTAACCATGCATTATTTAGAGGTAAATACACGGCCTAGCCGGGCCGTTGAGTGATAATTTGCCTAAGTGACTCAAAATGGCCCGAGACGTAGTCGAGAAACATTATTCGCACAAGGGCAAATTTTCACTCAACTGCCTAGCTACGCCGTGCATTTACCTCTTTAATACAAATGTTTGTATTTCCTTAAAATTTAGATTACTAATGCATAGACTGTTAGTTTAGTTTAAACTTATTGAGTGTGGTCTTGTGTTTTTGGGGAAACCGTAAGTCCCGGAGGTAGCCTACTCACCCTTCCTCATTTTATATGCTGAATGCTTGTTGTGTGTAGTCATATATATTCGAGACAGCTAAACAGCTTAAATTTATAAATTAACTTGTAATTCGTGTTTTATTGGCATTTATGAGAAAATATTGTACTTTTATATGCTTTTTACATATTCATTTTTCAAGAAACATAGAAGTAGCTTTTGTGGTAAAAAGATGCAGTTTACTAAAATAATCATTTTCCAATAGCCTAACACGAATTAAATACGTGTAAGAGAACATCAACATTGAATGTGAGTGTAGTTTTAGAGCAAAAAAAAGACGAAAAGGCCAGGACTACACATACGGTTATTCGAAACCGACGCATTAGGCTTCCGTTAATTCAACAAAAGCCAATTATAGTTAGGAAAGTATCTTCCAAAAGTCCAAGACATTGTTGTTTTCAGTATTTAGATTATATATAATTCAAGTCTTGAAATGTGCATGAGCAAGCACGAGGAGAACATTTAGGCGTTCAAACTAACATGTTGGTAACAAAACAGCATCAGGAAAATAAACCCCAAAATCATTTGACGAGATGGTATCGCAGAAAGATGTATTTTGAGCGAAAATGGCACTTAAATGCTCAAGTTATAGCTTTCAACTTTTATCAAAATCATATTACCAAAGATACTTGTAATATTAAGGAACATAAAGAGAAATGTCAAGATGGAAGAGCCTAAAGGGCTTTCTCTTTTATAAGAAAATATCGTTAATACTACTACTCGTTTTTATCCACTATTTGGCCGCCATCTTCGAAACCAGTTTTAAACACAGTTTTTAAAACTGACGCAGTCTCACTCGATGTATACCCGCCTGTTCAAACAAATTGTTTTTGGTTTGGCAATGTATATCATCGCATTATGTTACCATTATTTGCAGCCAGATAGAGAGAAGGGTTTCATGTCATCTGATTTAAACACAAAAAACACAATCGTTTCCGTATATAAACAGTTTTCATCAATTCATTTTCTTTATATTACAAATAGGATAATTCAAAGTTTCAAACCTTTTGGGAGGACTACCCAGAATATGTTCAATATATCTCAAGCGCAAAAGACGTCTGAACCATCTGTTTCATACGTTGAAATTTCCTGGCAGCCATCTGATTACGATGTCGACAATCATATCATCTGCATCGCTGCTTTTGACGACATAGGGTAGGTATTAGTTTAAAGTATTATTCAATATCAACATGCTTTAAATATAAACATCACTGATCACCTTTCTTCATTACTGACATAATCAGATAACTAAGTCATTTTGAGGTCAGTTTATATAACATAATTAATATTGGATGATGCCATTTTCAGTTTCATGGGTAATCAAAGCCGTAAGAATATTTGTACGTGTTCATTCTAAGTGATTAATTAAGAATAAGGCGTCGACATACTATTCTATAACATGCACGTTAGTGGTCATTTTTAGCATTTATTTCAGTAAATACTCATAACGACAGGGTAACATGACAATACTACAATGCTTTAAATATCAAGGATGTAGTATAATCTGATAGATCTTCCGAACGGTTACACAATACTTTCATGATATTAACAGGTTCTTTTTCGGGTTTTCATAACCTTGAACCTTTAAATGTAGTACACACTATTATCTTAGAAAACGCATTTTTAAGCATTCAAACCGTTAGTTCTTCTGTCAGTGTTACAGATATATATATATGTGAAAAACTACAGAAACAAGCTCAGTAGCTAGAAGTTTAAACATAAACCCTTTTTAATGGCACAAACATACAAACAAGAAACACGGAACAACAGCACAAAACTCCACAAATAACACAGTGCATACATTCTATATTGATTGTTAGGTAACGCCTTGGAACGGTCACTAAAAGGTAAATTGACTGGGGGTTGACACAAGTTGACATGCACAAACCTAACTCTTATCCCAACAATCCTAAATCAAGTAAAAACGTTAAAGATAATTTCTTATCAAAGTATGCATTACCTTGGGTAAACTTAATAAAACAAATTATAATAAACTTATAAGGCTATCCCAAGTACTTCAGTGATTAGGGATCCCAACTCTCTCTGCATACAGAGGAATACAATTCTGAGTACCTAATGCAAAAGATTTTCAAAGATACGATGCAGTTATTGTTTGAAACCATGAGCATCACACATAGTCTGCCTTTTAGGGTTTCAGACTGTGTGATCATAGTTTTCAATAAAAAACATCATTGTACCAAAACTGGGCACAAAAAAGAAAACAATATTAAAAATAAAAACGACATGTATTTAGGGTTAGGGTTAGGGTTAGGGTTAGCCAAGTCTGGTGAATAAATAAAAAATAGGGATCATAATACACATACTCCTTAAAGATCGAAAGTTGGTTTAAAGTATTCCTTTATCAAGGCAATATCTTTAACGAAGGGTGTTGTATAGAACGGCTTATGTCACTTAACTACAACGTTCACAGCTTTCGTGAACATTGGTTATTAAGTGCTTTGCCTTGCCTTTGCGACAGTATATTTTGTGAAGTTCAGTTCATTTTATGTTCGTGAAACGTAAAGTATTAAAGACTTGACAACCGTTAAGTATGTTTTGTAAATAATTATGATTCCATAACGTTGCCTTATTTCATACTTTTCTAGCATATCTCTAAGACAGCACAACATTGATGACATTTGGTGCAATCATAAACGCACCAACCGTAGAATGTTTGGAATGAATGTATCTAATTAGGAATTATGAATGTTTAAAACCGTATCACATTATTTGTTACTTAAGGCAATGTTTGTTTGATTTTTGGTCGTGCCCTTATTAATAGAAAGGTCCCATAATATTGACATTCGGATGTCTACTTAACACTTCCATAGTTGAAACAAGCATGAATGGTGTGATTAATCTTATCACCCAATTGTACGTGCCTCTGATGTGGATATTTGATTGTTAAAGATACGTCCGTATTGTTTTTCTTGATATTTTCAGTGATGAATCCGATGAGCATCGATGTTTCCTACTGGAGGTGCAATGTGCGTATTAGAAATGCTTTGTTGGCTGCCATATTCTTAACGAATGTAGCACAAAAAATCAAGTTTTTTTCAGTTTTTGTAAAAATTAACATGTTGAGTCTAGAGTGTCTTGTTCCAGGCTTTAAATCTTTGAGCTCTGAAATGAAAAAAAAAACTTTTGTAATTCCTTTAAATATGATAAACTAACGTTTATTTAACTGAAACATCGGTCAAACTAAAATATCGAACACTATGTCACTATAGTATATGCCGTCTAAACATCAATTACCGGTTTCTGTCCTTTTCCCCATCACTTAGCTTCCTTTGAAAGATTCTCACTTACGTTTTCCATGTAAAACTACTTGTGTATCTTGCAAATAGTGATATTTTTCAAACGCAATCGGTTGTCTGATGTGTTTCAGAATGGTTAATAAGTCAAAAAGTAAATATTTAAGGTGGTTGATTTTAGCTATTTCACTGACAATACGCTACGTGGCGAGACCAAAATACGAAATGTGACTGGGCGAATATACGTCACGTAACGGGTAGAAAATGCGAACTTATATTAAAGCGTTTATTCGCCTTGTTAAATTTGCGTATTTTTCCTGATGCATGGAATATTTTCGACTGGTCACAGGGCGTATTTTTCGATGTTCGCCTTACGGATATAGTGGGTATGCGCTAGAGCTTATCTAGCAGAAGGCGAAAATACGAAAACATGCAACATGACATTTTCGTTTTTGGCCCCTCAGTTTTATAGTGTCATATTTTTGCAGCGAAAATAAAAATAGGCAGAAATCAGCCACCATATATAGTATCATTACAAACTAAAACCCAACAAGTTTAACATTTTATTTATTGTTGTTTTTAAAGAATATTTTGTTTTATGAGATCTAAATCTGTGTCCATTAAAATTATATTTTCATAATATGTTTACCGAGCAAAGTTTTATAATATTATCGTGCATAAAGATATTGATCAAAGATATACATGCATACTATAATAAAATCAAATAATAAGAAGGAAATGGTAGTTTAGTGAACTTAATCATTTCATAGTTATTTAACATACATGAATGTGAATATTGAACACAATGCACGTTATTCAAAAGCCTATGATGTGCATCTATTACAGCAAAAACCTTCAACACTTCTGCGAAATCAAGTAATGTAAGTATTGAAAAAGAATTAAACGTTGCAACTCTTGAAATAATACGAACTTTGACATGCGATTTAATTACACTATTTTGAGCAATGTTGCTTAAACGCATGTTTTTCTAATTTCAAGGGCAAACCGTACTTTGTTGATTTACCAGCATCTGCTGACCAATTTGTTTGTCCAGTTGACGCTTCCTGTGTTGTTCCGATTTTCATCAAATCTAACAGGTACTCTTACCAATTCAGATATTTTTCTACAAGAATTTAGAGTCAGGTTAGATGTAAGTTACGGTTCAAGAAAAAAACTAAGAATACTAATTATGTTTGCGCTTAAAACCATTTTCTAGCCGATTAGTCAGTAATCATAAATACATGTTCAATTAGGCAAGGGACTCGTTTAAATATAAATTCTTGGTCATTTGGAGTTAATCCGATAAAAGCATTTGTTACCGTTTTCGAATATGTGTTTTCACTTTACAACAACGAAATCGGCCACATAGTACCCATTCTTTATTTCGGGTGAATGATTTGTTGCTGCTCGTATGCAATATTTTGCAGAATCTTACCAAAGTTTTTATCGACTAAAGGAGAATATATTTCAAGCAAATAACTTGTATATATATGTGTTTGTCCTTTTGATGTATTCTGATTTACGTGTTTGGCGGATATGCTTAATTTTGAACTGTAGCTGAAATGTACAAATAAGCTTTAAATTTCATTTATTGATCCATTTAAAATTTCGATGCCTTTTGGCTCATATTTTTAATATCATTGCTTGCAGATTACTAATATGGGACACAAATGACTGACAATGCATTTCAGATAGAACAGTATGTAGTTAGTTCTTTTTAATCCCCCGCCACGGGGTGGGGAGGGGATTATAGGAATGCACTTCGTCCGTCTGTCAGTCTGTCTGTCTGTCCGTCCATCTGTTCGTGTGTCAGTCCGTCCGTCTGGCTGAAACATTTCGTGGCCGGGCTATAACTTACTTACGCTTCAATGGATTACTATATTACTTGGTACAAATGTGGTCCTCATTGAGACGATGTGTAGTGACCTTGACCCGGGTCAATACCTCAAAGGTCAAGGTCACACGCGACATTTAAAGGTCATAGTACACATGCTCGTGTCCGCGCTATAACTTACTTATGCATTGATGGATTACCATACTACTTGGTACAAATGTTGTCTTTATTGAGACGATGTGCAGTGACCTTGACCCGGGACCATACCTCAACGGTAAAGGTCACACGAGACACTTAAAGGTCAGAGAACACATGCTCGTGTCCGCGCTATAACTTACTTATGCATTGATGGGTTACTATATTACTTGGTAAAAATGTTGTCTTTATTGAGACGCTGTGCAGTGACCTTGACCCGGTTCCATACTTCAAAGCGCAAGGTCACACGAGACATTTAAAGTTCAGAGTACACATGCTCGTGTCCGCGTTATACTTTACTTATGCATTGATGGATAACCATACTACTTGGTACAAATGTTGTCCTTATTGAGAAAATGTGCAGTGACCTTGACCCATGTCCATACCTCAAAGGTCAAGGTCACACAATACATTTAAAGGTCATAGTGCACATGCTTGTGTCCGGGCTTTTTACATTTGGCAGTGTGGACATGTCAATTCGTATTGGATTTATTGACCTTAAACATTTCATGTACTTTTAGCAACAATAACTGAATTTGAGCCAAGAACTTATTGCAATTTGTGCCAGTAATCCATCATGAAGTTTCGGGTCCATATTATGGCAATGCTAAATAGAGGATAAGATATAAATGTTAAAAGAAAGTGTTAAACAAGATGCACAGATTGATACTTAGCGCACTCTACCAAGCATTATCATTCTGTGCAAAAAGTTTAATATTAAAAAACAACAACAATGGACACAAATGTGATAATATATTTATAACATGTGTTTTCTCTCGTAAACCAGAAAAACAATGTTATGACGTCACCACAAAATATATGTATCACTTTATCGAAAATACTGAAAGCTTGCTATTCAATCGATGTTATAAATCAAGAACTCATGTTACTTATTTTTTAGCCAATATAACCTTGACATTGATCTTACCTACACTACACACAATGTGAATAACTTTAACAGATATCCTTTTATTATATGTTCATATATCCAAGAATATTAAGGTTACCGATCAAACATTTTTAATTTCCTATATTCCCACTCTTGACCAGTGGTTGTGTACAATTTTGGTCAGATTCGACGTACCAGTGAGGTTGCGAGAAAAACAAAATATACTAAAAAAAACGGCGGGGGATAGATCCGTCCTTTGGACTGCCTTGTTTCAAATGAAATTGGATGTGAAATTATTTATTTTGCCATTTTTTTATTTTTATTTTATCTTTCAGGACAAAGAAGCATATCTATAATATTACTTTCCGAATCTAACAAGATTTTACTTCGATTAAAGTCCTTTTAAATGTAACCAGATCTTGTTTATATTATGTTATAAATTAGGTGATTTTAATATATTGGCCCAGTCATTTGTCTGAGGCTGCCTGTATTTGCCTGAAACCAATATGGTATCAACTTGTTAATAGGTATTTTATTTATGAATTAATACGTATAGTGTGACATTTTGGTTAAAAACTTTCTAATAACTTACTAATGCCTTATTCATTCATGGTGTCTGCTGTTCTAGACTTGACTTTGCTGATTTTGACATGCATCCTTTTAAGGACATTGCACATACCCATGAATAAAGCACTGTACAGTCAAGGAAGCATGTATTTTTGTCTTTATTTGGTTAATTGTTTGCCAAATTTAAAAAAAAAATGTTTACATTTCCTCGGCCATCATGGCTGTTTTCAAAAAGGTAATTATCGTAAAATTCATCGATAGATTAAATGAAACTGTAATATCAAACCGTGCAATGGTGATTGAAGTATGTATAGGCTAGAAATTGCAAATAGGTTCAAACGAAGTGGTTAATGTTTTAAACAGTCGGAATCAAATCGGCGGAAATTCGTATAAGCCGAGTTTGGTAAATATTGGCTGAGTTTGGTCGATATTGGCCGAGTTTTGGCAGATATTGTCGTCAATTGTCTTGTTTTTGAACCGCGATTTTCACCGTATCACTTCAAATATGTAATAATTGCTTAATAATAATTATATTGTTATTTTTTAAGTGATTTCATATTGGCCAAGTTATTTGTCCGAGGTTAGCCGATAGGGCGAAGGCAAATATTGCTGACCGAGGAAAAATAACTCGGCCAATATGGATCAACTTATATTAATAAACTATGACGAATGGTACGACAAAGTGGTTAACAATTTTGTAATAACTTACCTTATTCTTATATATGAAGCCTGTTCATCCCTTATTCTTCATGGTGTCTGCTTTTCTAAACTTGGTTTGCTGACTTTGATATGCATCCTTCGAGTGACATTGTACAAACTTATAAAGAAAGCACTGACAAGCAAGTACTGGCTCATATCGCATCAGATGAAAAAAGTCGCATAATTGCCGCAAGAAATACCATTTTTGTTATATCACTTTATGTACTTAATTACGTTTTTACATAATTATACTGCATTGACTGCATATTTATTTGTTCACATATAACGGTATCAAAATCTTATGTATGGGCTTTTCTAGCAACATTACCCGCGTGTGGGTAACTGACGGAAAGATGGATTACAATTTCGAAAAAATAGAAATCATGACCAAAACTGGAGAGCATCTGTTCCAGACGACTTTGACAATTACAAGTGCTGTTCACGGTGAACACGATATTTGTCTACAAGCTGTTACTGTCGAAGGGTAAGGTCATGGTAAATAATAATAATAATAATAATAATAATAATAATAATAATAATAATAATTATGATAACAATGATGATAATAATAATTATAATAACTATTACTATCATTAAAATAATGAAAGTCATATTAATAGTAATAATGATAATAATCATTATCTGTCATTTTTAATAAAATTATTATAAAAATACAAAAAATTATATCCTTCTGAGTTTAAGAAACAAAAACTGGAATAACATATGTTTTTATACAGAGTTTCAAGTGAAACAACCTGCATACTACTCACTGTACATCCAGAAGGTTTGTATAAATTCTAACAATATTAAACATAGATTTGAATATTAAAAATAAAACATATACTGTATATTACAGTGATTTAGATGGGGGTTTGAACAAAAGTTGTTGGTGCCTAATTTGTTTGAGAATGTTTGGCAACCTCTTCTCCTCTTGTTTATTACAAAATACGAATGATATTCGCTAATTTATATAAAGGGGTAAAAACTTGTTTTCCTTTCTTTTAGCAAAATAAACAACGGGTTAAGTAACTAGTAAGAGTTAGGTTTTAGACCCCAGTAAATTTACATTTGACTGACCGTTCCAAGGCGGTACCTTGCAATCCTTGATAAACACACATAGTTTTGTTTTATATAGTATGTATGTACTGTGTTGTTTGTGGAGTTTAATGCATTTGTTCCATGTTTCTGTTTAGTGATGTCTTTGGCGTTTACCTTGTGCCATTAAACGGGGTTTATATCTAAACTTTTTGCTATTGAGCTTGTTTCTCTAGTTTTCATGTAACTATCAGAAAGAATCAAATTGTTTTTGTTCTGTTGGCTTTGTTGCCCTTTCATGACGCGTCATCATCACAATGCTTATATTCTGAATGTTTTCTATCAGCGCTATTTGATCGTTACCAACATTACGATTTAAATTTCTTGTAAAGACAACACAAGAGCACACAGACGGTTAACCATTCTTTAAAATACAGTTTAATGATATGGTGTATAAATATAAATATCGTTGTTTTGTATTTTAAGGTCAAAGGCCAAAAATACATATCAATAATTTTAAAACAGAAAAGTGATGTTAAATACAAGTTGGTTTACAAATAAATGTTGCTTTAGTATTGCCAACTCGATATATTTATAAAATATAAACATAACAAGTAAATTATACTATGGACTAATTAACATATTTATATGAAAAACTACAGAAACAATCTCAGTAGCCCCAATGCAGTAAAATTAAACAACGTACACGTTTCTGATAAAGAAGTATCTACAACACCAGTATGCTCGGTCAATGTTATAATGACAACCAGTTTTTTTTATTTAGAGCATGGCATGAGCACCGGAAGTTTGTAGCCATGTATCATTACCATTCAACATTATTTTTCTCTGTGGAATGAATTTGAAGAAATTGGAAGCAATGGAGGCCACGTAGTGATGATTTAAGACATTTTAGACGTACATGTTTGACTTCAGTATGTTCTACTTTAAGATCCTTGCTACTCTTCACCGTGTCATAACTCTGGTGTGTGTCGGGCTCGCAACGATTCTTCAGGACTGTTTGATTGTGAATGTTTGGACAATTACTTTGGACCAACCTGTGACAAAGGTTGTATTGATTTTCTATACATTAAATATATTTATATTATATAATTCATGGTGCTGCAGGTTGAACACTTTGCCGTAGGTAAAGTTATTTCTTGATATGATGCTATATTGTGTTCAGTAGTTGGTAATTGTCATTTGTAACATTCATTGTTGAAACCCAGAGAAACAATGGTATGCTCCATCTTGCGCATCAAATGTTTCCAATAGTTGCCTTCATATGAAATACAACAACTAACTTCAAACATCATGATGTAAATAATTTAATTTATGTAACGGATAAGAAGAGTTTAAACTTATTTTGTTTTAGAACAATCATAACATAGACTAACAACATTTTGACACATTTATCGATGCCGTATACGTAATCGATCAAGCACAATATAATAGTAAATTGATACAAAACATACGCATCTTTACAACATTGAATGCAAGTTCAATTGCGTCTTTTTCCTTCAGAAACCGATTGGACACTTTAAAATATTTGTTTTTGTTTGAGTGCAATGTGGATTTCAGCAAATGAGTCCGTAACTGTCGGTGTTTGGCTGATTTATATGACAATTGTTTAGCTCACAACAGATACTTTGTTTTATATTTTTTCGAAATGCATGCTATTATACAATGTTTCAAAAACATAAGCTATTCGAAATATATTTTAAATAGATGATACAATGAAATATCTGTTTAATAAATTTTACATAATATTGTATAGGTATTAAAAGGCCATAATAATGTGTGTTTTTTTAATTCATCCATCATAATTCTTACGCAAATCATTCCGGTAAATTGTTTGATAATTCAATGACATTTATTTATGATTTATTTGTCGTTTAAGTGCCTTAACACACTACAGTAATATAAGTCATAAAGGGATTACTAGTAATACGTTTTGTCCGGAATGTCATTATCGAATCTCTTGGATTTTCGCAGAATTATCTTAATTTTATTGCGCCTCTTAAAATCCGAACCTGAAAATTTCCCAAGTGTTGCATTTATCCGCTCAAAGTGCAGTCCTAATAATCCTATTGTAATCACAAACAGTTCTCTTACAAAACGGTGTGATGTCACATTGTTAGTAATAGCGTAGAACCATAAAATGTTTTAAGCGACGAACGGGTCTAACCTAAACACATTTTACTTGAACATTCCTAGATTTGTCTTAAATTCTGCGTTGTTTAAAAACCCAGAAAGTTTGGCTCGTACAGTCTACTAGTATTCCATGTTTGCTATTCAACGCACTGGAAAGCAGGATAATAATTAATGTAGATGGACTCTCTGATTCATAGACATGCCTTTCTTTTAGAATAGTTATGTTTAACCTATCTGTTTATGTTTGTGAAATAACCTCATCATTATGTGGCCATTTCGTGCTACAGTATTGCTCAATTCTGAGAAAATTATGATACATACAAAATCACTCGCGTCCGGTTGAAAAAGTCCGAAATATCAATCCAGCTGCTATTTATAGGAAACGTAAATGCATGAGGTATGTATTCCGTTAATTATACTTCAACGTATTAAATATGACTTTGACACGTCAAATGCAAATGCGTGGCAAATGTAAATTTTCACTATCAGGTCTTGAGATACGACAACCAACACTAAAAGACATTCTGAGGCTCAATATGCATGTCATAGATGGGTAAATCATGCCTCCGTTCAAATACAGAGACGGCAAAATTGAATAGCATTGCAATCGAATTTGCTTAATTAAGCCGACTCTAGTAAAACCACTGACAATCTTACTGCATGCACTTACCTTGAACATAGCCGAAAATGTATCGTTAAGCACGCGGCCTGCTTCCTATTGTAATGTAAACACGGCGTCGTATGATTGCAAAGTTTCGTGTCGTGCTTTAAAATGTTAAACCTGATATATAGAAATGCTGGTGAATGCACTTTAGTATGTCGAATTTTCACTCTGGTGTCTGAAAGAAACACAGCGTCGGTTACAACGTTCAAAATATCACATTTGTGTAGGCTTTTTGATTAAAATGAAGGGAATAGTTTTTCAAATAATTAACTGAACATGGTTATTCAAACATATTTCTTTCCTGTCAGGAAAGGTGAGGAATAGAATACGTAAGAACTATCCATAGTAGCTTACGACACCATATAAACCGGCAAGTTAAACTCTATACTCTGAAAAAAACGGTAAACGAATAATTATGCTTAATTCTTCAAGTTCCCTCCTTCATCGTTATTTAAGTAAAGTTAATCTGCATTAAAATATGTCAGTATCAAGTTATTTGAATCATATATTTTAAGCTGTTAATCATTATCACACAAAGATATGTGGATGTGTGGCACATAATGACCTCCATTGTCGAGATGCGGAACACGCCATTTATCTTCTATACATCACAATCTGAACAACGTGTGAATTCGCACTACTCTTCCTTCGCAAAATGACAAACTACTCATAAAACGACAAATCGTCAATTATAAAACGAAAACGATGAATTGCATTTTAACTACTTAGCTATTACCGCTTAAGGAATAGTACAGCATCAAGAGACGTTTATAGTTACTGAAATTCAAATGAATGTAATATGAATTTGAAATGCCTATATGCAATATCGCAAATGTTATCAATATTTGTAATAAAAACAAAAACGGTTTGTTTAAATATATTTGAAAATATATAACACTGATTCAACGTTGACTACCAGTTATTCTAAAACGAAGATCATTTTATTTGTGTATAATTTATGCAACATCGAAATGTAGCCACGACCCATCCCATCCCCCCGAGGTCCAGGGGTATACCGGGGATAGCGGGGGAAATGGACCGTGCTTGCACCTTCCAGGTGTCCAAGCAGTGCCGGATTTATGTGCCAAAAATAGCATGAAATGGGTCTAACCTAGGATGTCCTGGGGGTGCGGGGACAATCATCCCGAGGTCCAGGGGTATACCGGGGATAGCAGAGGAAATGGACCGTGCTTGCACCTTCCAGGTGTCCAAGCAGTGCCGGATTTATGTGCCAAAAATAGCGTGAAATGGATCTAACCTAGGATGTCCTGGGGTGCGGGGACATTTGACGGGGATTTTACAAGCATTTTGTTCCCTTAGGGCGGGGATTTTACCCGGGATTGGCTGATCTGTATGTCAAAACCCGCTAGTTTCCGGTCCCGGGCGTGGCTGAAATCGACTGGAGCATTAAAGGTTAAGCTTGAGCACAGTTGTCTTAGATAGAAGAGGTCATTAGTTCAGATTTCAGAAAAGAAAATGTAAGAACAATCGCTTAACTACATTGTAACAAACCTTGAACTAGGCTTAAAGATCAACATAATTATAGTGATAGTGTTGGAGCTTTGTTTTGTCGGATTTTAGAAGGTTTACAAAACAAAAGATACTGACGCTTTAAGCTACGATTTAATGCAAAAGGCCACTTATTAACCATCTTTTACAGTAGAATGTAATACAATGACTGGTTTTTTGTAAATTTGGTTCTGGCCGACCGGAATTAAACGCAGGTTTATATCCTATGTAACAACCAATTTGATTTATAATTTTCATTTAACATGCAATTCATCGTACGAAATTTTAGTACGTATACTACATAAAATAATATCAAATCAACAACAGTAGACATTTTTACTTAAATATTATATTTATTTGTAATAAGAGTCTCGAGCAAACACTTGAATATTGCTTTCCTGCAACCTTAAAATCAATCGCTTCGTGTAACCTTCAGAAAACACTCAAACAAAAACACACACACTGAAAGCAGTTTTTGGAACACAGATTATATTTTTTTTTTACTTACACAATGGGTTTACATAACATATTAATTCGTTTGACGCATAATGTATTGTGTGTTTTACAGCCTTGGACCATTGCCATCCGAATCCGTGTCTGCATGGATCATGTTTCCACCCTCCGACACCTTACTACTGTTACTGTATTGATGAAAAAGGTTCGGCTACTGACTTCAACGGGGAGAATTGCAATCAAAGTATGTCGAAATGTTCTTATACATAAAATAGTTCAAGTGATTTTAACAAAGGGGTTCAGGTAATAAATACATCGAAATAAAATCGTGTTGAAGGTAATGGAAACTTTCATCTATAAAATTCGTTTACGGTTTCATCAGCAGAGAGCAGGTAAAAATGCATCCAGTGCTTTGCCAAACTGACACTTTTGGCACAACATTAAGGTATAAGGAAATAAACGTTTATGAAAACACAATAACAGAACAGGGGAAACTCTTGTTCAGCACCTCAGCGAACACCTACGTAACCATAACATTAACTTTCGTTTTCATACTTATCGACTAACTTAAAATACAGAATTAAGATTATGAAAATACTGAAGTTAAGTGTTTTAATAATAAAACTGACCTTTATTGCAGGAATAGACAATTGTCTGGATAAAACATGTAGTAACCACGGTGTCTGTGTCGATGGTAACCAAGAACACACCTGTCAGTGTTTTCCAGGTTTCACAGGAAATGACTGTGAAACAGGTAAAGTATATCCATTAAAAACCAACAACAATAATTCAACATGTCAATCAGAATAAAATAATTAATGTTTCGCATCCGTTTTTTGCATATTTCAAATGAATAAATTATTTATGCCTATACCGCCAATATTTTTTAAATGTATATGAATGCTCCGCACATGAAATATCGATGAAAACCAACAAAAATGAATCAACATGTCAGTCGGAATAAAATAATTATAGTCTTACATCCGTGAATGTGAATATTGCATTTTGAGAATGTGTTCATTGCTAATGCATGCAACGCCGAGATTTTATAAATATATATTAAAATGTTCCGCCTGAGTTATAAATTGTTAAATTTTTCGGGCGTCCGCAAGTGTGCACTCTCTCAAAAAGGTGTTAACTTACACTTAGTCTTTAAACATGTTCCTCATTTCTGCATACGGATATTATTGCGTTTACTTCAGCGGATGTTCATACGACACAGAGCAATGCAGCCTGCGCAAGAGGTATACACACAGTTAGAGTTGTTTGAAATAGAAGATAGATATCACACGTTCCACGGCATTATGATTTAATGATTTTATGTCATTGTAATTATAACGTACAAATAACATTTTTTTTCCCAAAAGAACACTCAGAGATCGTGTTTCCAACTTTGATTGGATAAAGTTACCTATTCTAAAAATGTTACCAATTCCCTTATGGCTATTTAAGAAATAAGAACGCATGATCCACTCTCCATTATGAAATAATCACAGCCGTCCGAAAAAGACAACTTATCTACACACAGGTCAAGCTTACTAATTTGAAACACAATTGATGGTTTTGACTTACTTATAATCAACGCAGAAATTATATAACGATTTTTGTTAAACATGCAAAGCAAGATAACTACAGGTAACTTTTGTAACAAGTCATTGTGAAATTTAAAAATATCCTAATAAAAAACAATTGTTAGCATTTTGTCTTCATCTAAAGACCTCATCCCAGTCATATATTCAACCATAAATATTTCGAACAATCCTATCAGTAATGCAACATATTCTGAAATGCCAATCATGCCTGAATTCGATATGTCACACCAAGATGTCAGTGATTCATCACAGGTTTATAAACCGAAAAGGCAACTTGAGCTTATAATGATGCAACTAAACGAACAGTATGGTATATATTCATCATATGTTGTTGTTCATGCTTAATGTATATAAGGTGTGAATATTCTTTATACCTGACAAGTATTGCATATATAATTTAAACAATGTGTTCGTGTCCGATATGGATAGACTAATCAGAAGCAAGGGCACAAACGGACGCAAAAGCATGAGTTTTTCTGTCGGACAATTATCATTTTTTATTTATATATAAAACAAAATCGACAAATTGTCACCAGTGTTAAATTCTATATTCCTTATAGTCAGTTATGATAACAAACTGAGCTGATAGCTATATAGTTTTGCTTAATTTGTTTCTTCTTGAAACCTAGCTTGAAACTATTTTGTACATTTCAAAAATTAGAGCGCGTGACGTTGACATCATGCTATTGTCTTAAACAGGTTTTATTATAATTAATGTATTATGCATTTTATAGTATATTAAAAAAAAAACAGTTTGCCAACGTAACGCTTTCAGTTTTCCACCGTGTAGATGTTCATAAAATAAGTGGAGATTTGTTGATGAATTACCTGCACGGTTAAATCAACAGAAAACAGTGTGAGCAGAAACCTGAGTTTTTTTTTCTTTTACTTGTCCAGTTCCTTGTTTGAAATTAATGTTTAAGACATTTGTGCTAAACATCTTAAAGGGTGCAAGGAGCATGGTGTTTGTGTCGACGGAAGTTGTCGTTGTGGAATCGGGTACACAGGAGGGCAGTGCGAAATAGGTACACATTGAAGACATGTCCTCTTAATGTATAAAAATGGAGTAAATATCTTTGTAGTTAGCATAAAACGCATTGCAACGAAATATTTGATATTTACAGTTATTATTAGCAAATAATGTTTGGTTTCTCTTACACTTAAGGTTTTATTACTTTTGTTTTACTTATGTGATTTGCATTTTTTCAGGTACCTTGACTTTAGTAGTTTAAAGTACAAATTTGAACTATATACTAATTATATCAATCTTATTTTAAGGTGTTGGCGACATATCTACAACTGTGGTATGTAACATATTAATAAGAGCTTTAAAGTTGTCTTTTGAACCTTTGTGAAAAAATACAATGTAATGTATACTATCTCAATAATTGACAAAGGCACATTTAGTATAAGTCGAAGTATATACATATAAATGAACAGATATCGTATTGATTTTTACTGCCCTAGATTTTAAAGTCATTACAGCAAGGTGTTTCATTTGTTCAACCAACTGTGAATTCCGGAAGCAAATACGTGTGTATCATTGATGATGAGGACCGCCTTAAAAACTGTACTGTAACTTTATACATGGCATCTAAAAACGGGTATGTTTACAATCGGTTAACAATTAAAATTGATATACTAATAACTACTAAATATTGAAACATAGGTATGATTATTTAGTTTAAAGTATATTGAACAAGTGAACGTTTTTCAATCTTTAAAAGCATACGTCTTTATTTCGAAGTATTCAAGATATTACATTTCAGTTTAATTTTAGTTTTAAAGAGTAAATTGCTCAAATGTGCTGGGCGGATCAATGTCGACACAATCGCCCGATCGTGACTTTTATAAGAAATATTTGCTTACAGCCTTGCACCGACGTTGAGTATTCTGGCTTCCGACAGTCTCTTGGAAACATCAGCTGGTCCAGTAGAAGAGCAGAACGTCGTTACAGGCATTTCCAAGCTTTTTACCAGTGAAGTGCTTGTCGAAGGAAAAGTTTCTGAAAAATCCGGACAATATGTTTGCTTTGTTATTGCGGACAGGTAAACTTAAAACCTATGATTTATTGAAATGTATCGATCTACTGAACTAAATCTATTGGTCAACGTTTTTTGTTATACCATTTAATTTAAAATAAAGAAAACGCCGAAAAATAAAATAAATATTTAGCTAAAGAAATTAAAAACAAACAACCTATAATTAGATGAATTTAGAATTCAAGGTTTCGAACCATTAAATGATAGTGGCTTTTACTCCGCAAAAAACAAGTTGATTTAGAAAAACGTTTAAAAACTATGTTTACAAATAAAATAAACACCAAATACCGCTTTCAGTGATTCGCAGTATTCTATTACGCATCATGTTGAACTTTCGTTTTAAAGATGAGGTCTATTTAGGCCGCAAAGCACACCTTCATGCACTTTTTGCATTTGCTTTCATTTCAAACAGCCAAGTTTATGTTCGCGTTTCTTTTGGCGATGTACAGAAAATGGCAGAGGATTCTAGCATAATGTTCTGTATAAAACCAAAATGACCATCTTAATTCTTTAGTGGGCGCACTAATTTGACTGACTAGGTCCGCCTACTATGAAGGCACGTGATATTTCGGCGTGAAAATTACATTGCCTAGTCGTAATAGCTTAATTAAATCAATGTTTGAGTATCATGCGTTGGCAACTTTTCACGTCTTTAATATTTCATAATCGCAAATAAAACAAATTGTTGGTGGTAATAAAATGGTAAAAAAGTACCGACAGATTCACCTAGCCTTTTCGTTAAAAACTAGCATGTTGTAGGTACTTGGATTTTATCATTGCCTTGATACTGTTGATTAGTACAGTTACTGGAATGACAACGTTAATTTTGTCATTAAAGTGATGTATGTTTTTTTTAATACGCTATTCTGAAATAATTCCGAATGTGAATGAATATAAACACAAATGTCATTGGTTCACAAACATATGCTTACATCAAATCTTTGTGGAGTTGAATTAGTTTTCTTGAAGTCGCCGTAGATTGTCTAATCGGTGCAAAATGACAATTATAGCCCGTGAATCTGATTGGGGACCACCTCTAGCTAAGTTTATTTGCAAACAGTTGTGTAATAATTTCGAACATGTTTGACCTGGTTTGGATTGTCAAAAGAGTGTTATTTTTCTAGGATAAACGACACCACAACAAGTGAAATGTGTATTGAAATGGAGTTTGTGACACAAGGAGGTATTATACGTTTTTGAAATCGACTTACATTTTGTATTGCTCTCTTTTATACCTATTTATATATAATAATGAATTAACATATCTAGAATGATTAATTTTCCTCAACATAGTCATAACAACAATATATTTGTCCGTTTGCAGTCCTAAACTTTATATGAAGTTTAAATAAACTAGACAATAACTATTTTGAACTTTAGATAAGATGGTAATAAACCTTACATCTAAATATCAAAGATATGTTCAGTTCGTAATTGTAGTTAGGTACGGGTTGTGTCTAATTATGTTTCATTATAAACTCGTTTGTATAGTATAATACTTGCATTACAAGTTCTGAGATGAATACACGAATTCATTGATCATATTGATTTAACTTAATCATATGATATGTAACATACTGAGGTTCTGAATAATTTTGCTTCTTTTTAACCACAATATTCATTTCTATCGTTACAGGTTCATCACCAGTTGTAAGTACTCACGTTAACACAATTACAAATTCTACAATCATAACTAAAACATATTTATTATTTTCGTTTTAAATATGGAAACCGCTATTTCGATACATTTCAGTCTTGCAACAATTCTTTGTCAAGGTATGTTTTGTTTTTCAGACCCCTGCGTTCATTGCACCAACACTACTTGAGGACACTCGATTTATATGTTATACCAATACACCGTGCAGATTGTTTCTGTATACATCCTCAATTGATAGTGGATGGTAAGTCCCTTCATATCACAATAATTCCAAACTATATGCTAGCTTACTTGCTAGCGATATACAAATGTACAATGTATTCTGAGTGTTGAATGTTTCAGTAACAACAGTTTTTTAAGTTTTATAGTTGGTTCAAATATTTAATAATGAAATAAAAACTTTGGCAAATTTGTTATATATAGCATTTCATTGAACAAAACTATATTAGGTATGTTGCTGATTGGAAGGTCATTGTGGTTTGTTTTAGTAACAGCAGTTAATGTTTTATAGTTAGTACAAATATTTAATAATGAAATAAAGACTTTGGCAAATTTGTCATATATAGCTTTTTATTGAACTAAACTAGATTAAGTATATTGCTAGTTGGTAGATCATTGTGGTTTTCATTTTATTATTACCTAAACGTGTATAATATTTCTTTGAACTTCCAGTGAACAGGTAATATCCGCCACTAAAGACGTCACCGTGTTCGAAACCCACCTACATGCCGGAACAAGCGTTTGCTTAACTGAAATCGCGTATGAACCAACACACGCCGCGGACAATAAGATATGCTTCCTTGCAACACAAAAGTGAGTGGTTAATGGTTATTCAATTATGTGTTATTACGATGGATGCTGAAAAATGAGGACGTGTGAACATATGGAAGTATCATATTAAAAAGAAAATATTTTGTGTTTCTGTTGCAATATTATCTTTATAAAAATACATGTACATTCTACAGGACAACAAGTGACAAGAGATGTTTTAACGTAAGCGTATTTGAAACCGGAAAAGGTATATAAAGAAATATTTTTGTATTTGTTTTTTAACATTAAGGTGTGTATTTTCAATAAAAGCAATGTAAATAAAAAAAAATCAGAAAACATTGGTTTTATTATATCATAACACATGATCTATAATATATTTATATAAGGATAGTGACTGACGTTTAAAAATATTTTTATGAAGAACAGTCCGTTGCCAAAAAATATTTACGTCGACTTCAAGTGCATACAAATTATGTTGATTTATGAATGTCAATAATTATTTGGGCACAGATCCCTGTGGAAGGAGTGGCAGCATCGTGCATGGAAGTTGCCAAAACAAGGGCATGTGTTTTATGGTGGACAGAAATACGGACAAGTGTATATGCCAGCAGGGAAACACCGGGGTCAAATGTGGAAAGGGTTAGTTAGCAAATTGTTGACGTGTCAATGACCAATTTCAAATTGCTTTCATCAATCTTGAATTAATATATATGAAAGAATAACTACAATTCGATAGCCTCACTTCGTATGACAGTCTTGTGCTACTAATTTCTTTTATCATGAACTTACACATTGTTATTAGGTCAGTGCACAGCAGAGCTAAACAATTGCAAAAATGGCGGTTACTGCCTCCTTTCTGGCCAGCGCACAAACTGTATTTGCAGAGCTGGATACGTAGGGGATGAGTGTGAGCTGGGTGAGTATATAATACAACTTGAGAGCTGGATACGTAGGGGATGAGTGTGAGCTGGGTGAGTATATAATACAACTTGAGCCTCGTTTCTACATTCCAATATCTTACAGTGTTATAAGAAAGAAGTTGATAACAAAACACACTTGACAAAACTCAAAAGTGTGACAAGTTTAATTTTGAAAAAAATCAGGAATGTATAAACATCATCCAATAAAAGTTTCAGGAGAGGTACATTATAGACGTATACATATCTTATGAAATAAAAAAATATTGCAAAACAATGTTTGCAAAAGAAATAAATACAATCGTAATAATAACTTAAAAGAAAAAATGCAAACAATAATGAACCATGAATCATTTTGTGAATTTTACTTTTTTAACTTAGTATGCGTGGTTTAACCCTTTCCGTAGACAGAAGTTTGGCAAATGTGTTTTTATGAACGCCCATTAGCGACATAAAATTATTTATGCGACTGAAACAATCTAATATCGATCAAAATGTTACTTACTTGTTAAACAGGAACACTTTTGCATTGCGAGCATTAACGTTTCCAATGAAATTTGTACAAATTTGAAAATGTTATTTGAAATGTTTCATATACGTTTACTCGTTTTTTTCTGGATAATATTAATGAATGTTTGAAATAGTGTAAAACTAATTTAAACCCAGCTATACAGGTTTTATGCAGTACATAGCGCCACCACTTTGGAACGGGTAAACATTATGTTCACGGTACTTAAGTGGAATATCATGCATACAAAACATTGTCAGGTAGTAGGTCGGTTATTACACTTTATAATATTTTAATATTGCAAAGAAAATTAAACCATGTGAAAATTTAAAATGTGCATTTAATGGGTTTGGCTATTTAACGCACTGATGTCATTAAATGTCCGCCCATGTAAACAAAGTTGTTCATTAGTCGCTTGCAACTGACTGTACGTGTATTCCTCAATGAGAGTATTTTCGTAGACTTGGACCAGGATATCTTTCAGGCCTTATACTGCCAAATAAATAAATCTCATATGGAAACACAAAAAGAGTGTTATCTTTGTGTGTAGCCAAATTTCAGCCTTTGTCTATCTCATTTTTTTCAACCATATCTCATTGGTATTAACATTATGTCACAAGTTTTTATCTCATTTTTCAGAGGCTGTGTCTGTTTTGCAAGACTCATCAATTAGTGGAGTGAGTGGCAGTCACATTCTTTCTATTGTTTTATTGTAGATAAATAAATTTCTTTTAACAAATAGGAAAGCGCAGTTTTACCAATATTCATACGAAAATCTACAGAAACAAGAACAGTAGTTTAAACATAAACAACTTTTAATGACACAGGGTGAATGGCAAAGACATATAACACAAACACAATCAATCACAACCCCGAAACACTGATCAACAGCACAAAGTTCCACTCCAGACACTTCAGTTAACTACATAACAACGGGTATACTCAAAGTCTTTAGGGTAAGAATTGATTATTTTACAAAAGCTATCGCAATAGAAGATAATTAAGCACCTTTGTTGTTTACGTTATTTTATTCAAATTTCTGCTGACTACGATGAGAATTAAGCTCTTGTATGAGACAAGATTATGCTAATAAATAATATGATACCGATATATTAATATCCTACTTTATGAATATCTTTTCTTGTAGCGTATTTTGGGTTGCGATCGTTTTACCTTTATACAGGCATTGTAAATTAGTTGACTCTTTTGCGTGTCAGTGTTGTTAACATTATTATGATTGATAAATGTCCGGCTACCGGCACTCAAAGATATTTCATCAGTCAGAATTAAACCACATGATCCGGAAATCTGAAACGTATGGAAGACAACAAATTAAATGTGGATGGAATAAGTACAAAATTGAATTTTGTCAGCTTCTTGTTATTAAGTTATTTAATTGTTTAAATTCAGGCGAAGTTCGACATTTTTGCAAAGCCGGTGTTCGTTAACTGCAACAAGAACAGAGAGTGTGGGTTGTATGCATCCTTAATCGGAAAATATGACCACGAAATGCAAGTCTTCATTTTTAAATGTGTCTGTCTTTGATCACTAAACACTGATAATACTGGAAAATGAATACAATGCATCAATCCGAGGAATCTTTAGGACTATTTTTAGTCTTAAGAGAAATTTGTTTTTGATCAACCATGACTGTCGTCAAATGACCTTATAGTTTATCAACATTTAAATAGAGCTGTCATAAATAATATGTTTATGAAAATTTGTTAGAAATATGTCGATTTCTCTATCACTTGTATTTCGTTTTATTTCAGTCCTATTGTTGAACTTGGTTTTGTCAGTCAGCAGCTGGAAATAACATCCATAGAAACAAAGCCGTTGATGAATGTAAAAGGGGGCTACCAAACAACTATGACCTTTGTACCCCACGAAGTTGGCAAATATCATGTTTGTCTGCAAACATTTAACAAATTAAGGTATTAAGACGAATCTCTTATTCTATTTTGCCAGGTTGTTTGATAACTGCTTCCGATCTTAACGAGTTAGTTCATTCAATGCTATGTTGGTTGTATTAATACTTTTCATTTTTGTTGTAAGAAATCTTACACACATACGTTATATTATAAACGTGCTTGAGGGGCATGGCGCTCTTATTCGGATGTAAGATGTCTCTTCTGGAGTTGTCATTTCTGTTGCGTTTATCCTACTTCCATGTTTCTAACAACGTTGTTTTCCTTTTGTTTTCTTTTAGAATTAACAAGGATGAGGTCTGCTTTACTGTCACAGTAACCAATGGTAAACCTCCACTTAGAATATTTATCATTCCACATTCAAGAGTAGAAAAAAACTTGAGTATTAAACTAAAAAGTCTTCAATAACTTATTCATGCATGCATTTTAATTGCCATAGCATCACTGTTTATATTTCAGGCGTTGATTTGGTATACAGTTGGCAAGTACGTAAACTAATTTCAATTATTAATAATACAAACTTACGTTTTCTGATCAATGTTGAATTTTGAAAAAAAACAAAAAAAAAACAATAAGAGTAAACATTAACGACATTGCTAAGTAATTTAAATAGAAATGTGTATTATCTCATCATGCAGTTTTCTTAAGTGCCCAAGGCATAAGTGAAGTGATTTCATTAACAACATGTCCTTTGTTCGTAGTAAGTAAGGTGACTTTCTTGAAATCCACAGGACCTTCCGTACTTTATACAACCAAGTCTTCAACAAAAGACGGATGTGAAATGCAAAGCGGATGATGTTTGTCACGTGACATACACAATCACTCCTGGGGCTGAACATGCAAATGAATGGTAGTATTTAGGAAGTGATTTTAACTCATGATAATATATTTTATTATACCTCACTTGTCTACAATGGTAAGATCCCATTAACAGAAAAATAGATATTTTGACTATCAGAAACATTTTCAACCTTTTTGACACGTGACCAAGTGAAAATTCACTCTCAGGTCATGTGACTGCAGTGATATTTTGTATGTCATACAAGGGCAAATAACTGCTTCAATATTTTAGCTAAATCATGACGTGAATGCATCCCTTATACACATACAGCAGTGACGTCACTAATCAATGTGTACACAAAAACATCAGACGACAGGAACTGTCAGTTTTTGGAAGGAATTTTAGAATAATTAACGGTGGAATTTTGTTCGAGATATAATTATTTAATTATGTTATTTTTGTTTACCTTGTAAAACCTGTTCAATTAAATGAATTACAAACATTTTAAAACATTTTATGTACATAATTTGGTTCAGCTTACGCCTCGGGTGACATTCTGTTTCGAGGGTTGACAATATCAATGTCAAACATGCTGCCATATGATAAATATATTATATCATTCTTGAGGGTGGCGGATTAAAAAGTCAAGTTTCTTTTTATTGAATGGCACAAAGAAGTCATTATATTTTGTAAACTGGAATATGTAAATAAATATGATGCCTCTCGTATTTCGGCAAACACATGCGAATGGCAAGTTTGTAAATAAAACATCTACCTTCTACATTTTACCTGGCCAGCATTGGTTAACGTTTTAATTATGTTTATTTCCAGCATAAAAGTTGGCATAGTTGATAAAAACTCATCTGGTTTTGAGAACATACATGCGTTTTCAACGTGTGAACATTGTGTTGATGGAAAGACAACGAACCAACACTGTACACTTGATGTTGCCTTTAAACCGAGTTCCGACGACAACAACCGTAAAATATGTGTGGAATTATCATTAGCAAAGTAACTAAATCATCAATGTATATACTATGTTTTTCGACCTAAGTCGTCAAAATGTTATGTACGGAGCACTCGTGATGTCATAAACAAGTGTAACTATGGTGATAACCTATTTTTCACTGATTTTATACCGAAATAATCAAACAAAGTTGTACACTAACAGGATTATATTTGTAAAGAGAAGTGCTTATACTCGTGTATAATGTACAACACCATTCATGTTTTATTTACCTTGTCGATGTAAGTCAAATTAATTTGAAATCTTCTACAGGGGTGGGAAATCTGGCGAAGAACGATGTTTCACCATTAATGCTTCAAACGTTGAAACTTCAAGTAAGGAATTAAAGTCCTACATTTGTGTTACTATGTGTTGAACGAATCTACTTCAAACGTAAATTTCAAAAATGTGTTTAAGCGAAATTTATCTTCCCTGCCGAGTAATACGAAGACGACGAGATTTATGATATGCCTCATTTTCATTTTATGTTTTCCTCTATATTTATCAGTTTGTTGTTAGATAAGTCCACCGTACCTCGGTTTCACCTACCAAAGAAACAGCCCGTGTGGCAAAGAACTAACGAAATCGATTACATACTCTCTTTTCCAGCAAAAGTCGGTTGTCAAGGACTCGAATGTTACAATGGTGCTTTCTGCGATGGTCACAAGCCTTTAAATCCAGAATGTTATTGTAGAGCAGGATTTTCTGGACATAACTGCTCACAAGGTGACAAAAATATATAGCATCTCGGGAGTAGTAGATATTAGTAATGTGTCGCTTTAATGTATTTCAGAACGCTGATTTAAGAAATAAAGATATATTTCTGATTTCCGAGTTTATAATTGTTTTTCAATTTGTTAATGTCCTGTTATATCTTAAACTATGTGTATTAGGCATCACAATATTGCAGTATGATTGACTTTTTCTACTTTAATTGTAGCTAACCAGTCCTGTGTGGAGGTTAGTATCCCATCTTACGTAACATTAAAATCCAGTCGCGCTTACACTTGATGATAACCTTACTGACTTCCATACTATTAGTACATTTACAAAATGCATTTGATAGCTATTGCAATGAACTTTTATAATAAAAGTGATTTGATTTGTTTATAAATATTTCAGAGTTTTCCGAAAAGTTCAGTGCAGGGGGTCATATACTGTCAAAAAGGAGAACAGTGCTTGTATCCGTTCCATTTTTGTGCAAAAGACGGGTGTGTGAATCATTCATGTCATTATGTAAAATAAATGAAGCCTTATCAAATATGATGGAATTATCATTTTCAAGTTTGATTGCGTTCATAGGAGCGAGTGTATTCCTTTTAACATTGTAACATACGATAATCAGACAAATGTCTTAAGTAAATATTACATAAGAAGACAATATGACGACTAAAGTTTTATAGCACTGGGCAAGATGTGACGTGTTTTAAAATCATCATGGTACTTTTAAGGTAGCTGACGCTTCGTTTTCTGATAATCATGTTTCACATGATGCCCAAAACCGATATTTTAAAAACAAATACTATAAAACCACTGTTTATTCCAGTTACTATAAATTAACCGTTGTATACATATAGATTTTTTTATTTATACTTGTAATACTTTGGAACTTCTGTGATGGCGATATTTGCTGTTTTCGTATTACAAATTGCCATAAAAGGACAGAATATTTTTTTTTGCTGTTTTTTTAATTATGAAATGTTTTACTCGTTCAGGCAACACAAAAAGCTCATGGTCGGAAATAAGGATCCTTGCCTGTTCGTCAGTCAACCTACATATATCAACAATAATGCCGGCTCTGATTGTCTCTGCTCATTCGGATCTGTTAAACTGTCCCCTTCTGTGCAAGCAAATTCTACTATGCAATTTTGTTTGCAAATTATTGATTCGGAAGGGTAATGTATTATTTTAACCCTTTTTATCCATGATCTAAGTCATATTTATCTTAAATTCGAATCTGAGCACATTATTTATAGAATAATTGTATTCGTATTTTGTCAATACAACATGAATAGTATTTACTTATTGAATTCTAGATGTATTGTTTGTATATCAGGACATGCGTATATTAATACATAAACACATATATCATAACGATTAAAATTCCAAAGCCTTGATATGGTTATGATTCAAACTAGTATGTCTAAACGGAATGTGTAAGTATTTAAAATAGTATTTATTTTAAATATTGTAGGGTAGTAAAGGATGAGATCTGTCCAAACGTCACCTTGTCAGGTATGTGTTCACGTTTTGCTGCAATCAAATTTTTACATCAAGAAACGGAATAATATATTTATTTGCATACCGGACTGACGTATTTATTCAAATTTAATCTAACATGTCCATTTGAGAAGAGTTACTTGGACATGTATACGGGGTACAGTTTTCCTGAATATTGGCTTTTTAAACCAATGTTGGCATTGCGGAAGTTCCTTAACGCCTTCCATGAAAAAAAATATATTTGCGTTCATTATTATTTTGTATCCTAGAGAATATATGTTATGTATTTGTTTCAGAAATTCCTCGGGAAAGCGTTATAGAAACGGTAATCTGCAGATAACTATAACTTACTTTATTATATACTATTGAAACAAAATGCATATAATTATTTTAAAAAACATGTTATCTTAATCTTTCGTTCGTTAGAAAAGCTCGTAACGTTTCTATAATCTTTTCGATAAACATATATAGTATGTACCCGGTACAGTAACAAAACTATACTATTATTGTCTTATATTGTAATTCAAAAATCATGCTTCAAATAAATAAGCCTATATTGTTAAACTTACCTGTTCTTAGGAAAAGCCATTCTTCCGGTCACCAATTTTAAAAGACGTCGATTGTGTAAAAGGAGCTGATTGTCACTTCGACATTCGGTACACAGATGGGGCTAGGTTTCAAACATCATTACCGTGGTATGTAACTTAAATAGTGTTTCTGTGTGTTACAATTGAACATAGTTATATTATGTTCTTATTGAAGTAGGTCTCATATCGGTCGGAAGACAAAAGGACGCTTGATCAAAGATAACTTAAATTTGCACATTGTTTCTCAAAGATGCAAAGTTGCGGATGCACCATAGTATTCTTGAAATGTGCTTTCAAAATAAAAAATTCTAAACATAAGATATTTAGAATATGAAGAAAAACCTTAATGCATTAATTTGCAAAATTGCATAACTCACCTTTCGTGAAATATACTTCGCTTAACTGCTAATATTTAAGCTTTATTACACGGTTGTAGTCCAACACTAAGTATTTCAAAATACATGGAAAACGTTCACATCTTTCCTGCCGACCATCACGTCTGGGAGTGTGTAAGCGATGTGTCCTATAAAGTTCCATCAACTGCAAATGTTGGTGACAAACAGAAGCTCTGCTTGCGACTGTCGCTACCGCGGTATGACTTATTTTTTACACTTACGCTTTCATGTAAAAATAAACGTTTATCATATCATGTCAAATTCTGACCATTATTCCGTCGCTTCAGTTTGTTTCAGTATAATTACCTAAGGTACATCATTCGTATGTATATGTTGCTGTGTTATTTATGAGCCCATTATTTAAATGGATAAATAATGGTTAATGCATTATAACGGTACAAATTTTACCACATTTCAAACTTTGCTTTACAGGGTACATGGAGAGGAGCATTGTATTACCATCAACATCAAAAACTCTCCCCCATCTTCGCCAGGTATTCATTATATTTTGCTTTCCACGAGTCATACTGATTAGAGTATAAAGATTGCTAAATATATATCTTATTTACTAATTATAATGTGTTTATATAACATATGTCTCACAATGTTGTATTCCTGAGGTTTTATGCGATTTCAGCTATTTCAGTCGTTGGGCCGTGCCAAAATTCAACCTGCAGCCATGGAGCACTTTGTATAGCAAACACAGCTGTCGATACAAATAAGTGCATTTGCCAAGACGGATTTAATGGAAGTGATTGTCGTGAAAGTAAGTAATACAGCAATACCAACTACACAAAACATAATTTCCCAATTCGTAGAGAAAGTGAAATAACTGCATGTCGGTCTATATGTCTATCAGTAGTATATTACTGTGTTAGCACAGTTCGACAATTACTTAAAAGGTTGTCATTCATCAGTTCATCCCTTAAATTCATTATAGTAGCAACACTTCCATATACATACATCCTACTGTTTATCGTTCGTACCGGGTACATTAAGCGTCGTCATTTCATTTCAGTTCCCTGTTCGTGATTCCTCTTAATTTAGCTTTGATTTCCTTCAGATTTCCCAAGCAGTGGTTTTCTTCCTGGTGTCGAGAATATAAACGCATCTTTAGTTATCAACGGACCGAGGTTTCATTATTCTCGAGGTGTATTAAATAAAACTGCCTGCTTGGCAAACGAGAAGTGTACTTTTGTTATACCTTATTTCGGGAACCAAAATCAACGGTAAGTAGATACCTCCACAATAATGAGTTCGCGAGTATTGTTCCCGTTTTTTATATTAAACACAAGCATAATTTGAGCATATATTGGCAAATAATAATACACCGTAGTTGGACATACTTTATTATATTGATGTTAATAAATGAAAAATACATATATGTCTTAATACCCTTGGCGAATTTCAGTTTTACGATTTTACGAAATCAACTTCTAGAATTGGCGATATCATAAGAAATTGAAACCGTGAAATCGTAAAATAATTTAGTTGAAAAGCCACAACTGGTCTTATGCATCATACACAAATGTGAATGCCAACCCTTGAATATAAAACGTTTAAGTATATGTTTATCTTATTAGACCGGTGAAAAGATACTGCAACACGTCATTAACAGAACAACCTGGAACACATGTGATCACCAATGTGGCGGAAACACCTGACCTGAAGTTGTTGTACTCAACATTCGTGGGATCATCTGGAACAGACGTATGTTGTTACCAGACAACCGTGGACGGATCTGAACACGGGTACGCCCGTTAAGAGTCCTGTATCTATATTGGTTTTGACATTTAACTTTAATTGTAAACCTTTCATGTGTAGTTGGAAATGATCATCTTTGTGTTTATATGCGCAAGGTACAAATATGTCCTAAACATATAAGTAAATAAGTATTATGTGTGTTTTGTTATAGCATGATATTTCTCTTTTGCAGCATGAATGTAGACGAGTTTTGTTTCGAAGTTGACATATCACTAATCACAGGAGGTACGTATATTTATGTGTTCGAATTGCAAGTACTATTTTGTTACAAACAGTTAATGTATGTAAATGGTTTGTTTTGTTATTGTTTAGCTTGTTATTAATCGCATTTATATTTTTCTCTTCAGGCAATATTCCAGTAAATGCTAGTAGTCAGGTTTGTTCGTCTTAAAATAAGTTGTTTTAAACCAATAAATTAACAGTCATCAGGACAGTAAACGAGATAGATTTTTTGTTCCAACGTGCAATAGACACAGTTTATAGTGATTCGTATAACAGTTATATCATGTGCTTATAATAAATATGACATTTGTTTCATGGCTTATGTAAAGAATATATAATCATTTTGTTTATTATGTGACAGTTTGGAAAAGGGACATAACTGATGTTAACAAAACTAGTAGCCCAATTCCTTTTGCATGACCATTCAAATATGAAGTGTTACACTGCACTATGTTTTGTTTCTCTTTTGTTGGTTCTTTATCATATGTTGTGTAAATGTGTCGTTATAAAATAATGAAGATTAAATTATAACATTGTTTTATACGGAAATACTTAGAAATGGTTTAATGTATATCCCTTTATTGGTATTACGAAACTTCAGAAGTGAACCGAGTTTTAGAATGTGTATACATCATTTTAGGTCACTCGATTTATATCACCAGCAAAGAATTCACTATACATTTGCAAGGAGAACAGCGACTGCTATATAACTGTTATTACGGAAAAAACTCAGTTATGGTAACTTGAATGCTTATTAAACTCATGTTCAATAAGTTTACATCACATCAAATATATATATTCTAAACATTTTTAGATTATGTTCTTCTCAATCATAATAAAAGTCTGATCAGCAGCTGGAACCATTCACTTTCTTTTAGTGATATCTTTTTTTAAATAATCGGATTCAGCATTTATAAAAATCGCACAACTGGTTATACTCCTCGCTTGAGAATAACTAAACACAAACATGTTTATTTCCCCATATAAACAGCGACCAAGTGATACATTGCTGCAATAAAGGAGACGACATTCACATCTTCGTCACGAACGAGCTGAACGACGTCTGCGTGACTGAACTCGTTGTACACACGTTGAATGAGGGACAAGAACAAACCATTTGCGCAATGGCTGGGTAATTAGCAATAAGGCATTCCTTTAAGTAGTTTGTTTTCATTAATCTGCCATACACGTTTTGAGGTTAGTCAATGGTTGGTCTCCAACTATCTTAAACACTATATTAATGAGATTAAATTTAATATAAGGGCAATACACTACAAAAGTATGTTGTGCTAAGGCATTTTGTTGTTACAAAGCATTTTTAAATGGTCTTTCGTTTTAACATGGATATTCTTGTTGATTGAGTGTTTATCTGTCTTGAACACTCGTAAACATCTTAAAGAAACAGACAGTTTTTTTCTCCTTTTTTCAGAATAAGCGGTCCTGAAATCACCTTTACAGTTCTTGCATTAACACCTGACGGTAATTCAAAATCATTTGATTTTTAATACGGAGTCTGAGAAGCTGTTATTTGTTACATACAGAAAACACCGTAACTATATGTTCAATCCGTTTTATTTCTGGACTATCTGCTCCATATGTATATTTCAAGGAAAGGTCCTGGTGCCGACGCATCTTAAGTCATTATTTACTTTAAAAGTCGATTTATTGAAAACAAAAAAGTCAAACTTAGAGAAATGTATAGACTTTTTGAACATTCACGTGTGTTTTTTTCAATATAGTGAATGCAAATATTGTATTTTATTTTTAAAAGTTATGAAGTGTGTCTATCATATGACTAATAAGATTCTGAAATAAGGAAAGTGAACTAAGTTGACTCGTAAATTGCCCTTTCAATAAATGATCATAAAGCGATAAGCTTATATAGTTTTGTGTTTACGCTCATGTGTCTACCAATGTCATCGCACAAAGATATAATAACATTAATCAGTCGCTCACGAAAACAATCAAACCTTCATTAATTAATTGATAGAATTTATTAAGAGAGGAGTTTCGCACATGCGCGCTGGCCACTTTACAAGCGCTTTCACTAACATTTGGTTAGTCTTTATTTAAGTTTTCTTTCGTAAACAATAATAAATAATAATAGTTATAATAATAATAATAATAATAATAATAATAATAATAATAATAATAATAATAATAAAGGTCATCGTTTGTTCGTATGTATCCACTATAAGTAACATAAAATAACCTAAAGGAACGAGCCAAATTTCTACCTAAAAAGAAAACATTTCAGGATTTGGTCCGTGTCAAAAGCGGCATTGTGAAAACGGAGGAACATGTGTGTCGGAAAACGGGAATGCATTTTGCTATTGTGCCCCCGGATACACAGGGGAGACGTGTGAAACAGGTATGTAACACTCTGTCCTTTAAGTAATCAGCACCCCCAGTGCTCCACAATATACAGGGATGATTGTGAAATAGGTATTTTAAACTTTAACCGTGAGGTAATCAGCACCTCAAGTGCTTCAAAATGTACATGGGTGAATATGAACAAGGTATGTTACAATATGTCCGTAAAGTTTCCTGCACTTCAATTGCTTCACAATGTACACGGGAGAATATGAACTAGGTATGTTACACTATGTCCGTAAGGTTATCAACACTCCTAGTGTTTCACAATATACACGGGAAAATATGAACTAGGTATGTTGCATAATGTCCGTAAGGTTTCCAGCACTTCAAATGCTTCACAATGTACACTGGAGAATATGAACTAGGTATGTTACATTATGTCCGTAAGGTTTCCAGCACTTCAAGTGCTTCACAATGTACACTGGAGAATATGAACTATGTATGTTACATTATGTCCGTAAGGTTTCCAGCACTTCAAGTGCTTCACAATGTACACGGGAGAATATGAACTATGTATGCTACATTATGTCCGTAAGGTTTCCAGCACTTCAAGTGCTTCACAATGTACACGGGAGAATATGAACTAGGTATGTTACATTATGTCCGTAAGGTTTCCAGCACTTCAAGTGCTTCACAATGTACACGGGAGAATGTGAACTATGTATGTTACATTATGTCCGTAAGGTTTCCAGCACTTCAAGTGCTTCACAATGTACACGGGAGAATATGAACTAGGTATGTTACATTATGTCCGTAAGGTTTCCAGCACTTCAAGTGTTTCACAATGTACACGGGAGAAAATGAACTATATATGTTACATTATGTCCGTAAGGTTTCCAGCACTTCAAGTGCTTCACAAAGTACACGGGAGAATGTGAACTAGGTATGTTACACTATGTCCGTAAGGTTTCCAGCACTTCAAGTGTTTCACAATGTACACGGGAGAATGTGAACTATGTATGTTATATTATGTCCGTAAGGTTTCCAGCACTTCAAGTGCTTCACAATGTACACGGGAGAATATGAACTAGGTGTGTTACATTATGTCCGTAAAGTTTCCAGCACTTCAAGTGTTTCACAATGTACACGGGAGAATATGAACTAGGTATGTTACATTATGTCCGTAAGGTTTCCAGCACCTCAAGTGCTTCACAATGTACACGGGAGAATATGAACTAGGTATGTTACACTATGTCCGTAAGGTTTCCAGCACTTCAAGTGTTTCACAATGTGCAATGGAGAATATGAACTAGGTATGTTACACTATGTCCGTAAGGTTTCCAGCACTTCAAGTGATTCACAATGTGCACGGGAGAATATGAACTAGATATGTTACACTATGTCCGTAAGGTTATCAACACTCCTATTGTTTCACAATGTACACGAGAGAATATGAACTAGGTATGTTACATTATGTCCGTGAGGTTATCTGCACCACAAGTGTTTCATAATGTACAGGGGAGAATATGAACTAGGTATGTTACACTATGTCCGTAAGGTTATCAACACTCCTAGTGTTTCACAATATACACGGGAGAATATGAACAAGGTATGTTACATTATGTCCGTAAGGTTATCAACACTCGTAGTGTTCCACAATGTACACGGGAGAATGTGAACTAGGTATTTTACACTATGTCCGTAAGGATTTCAGCACTCCTAGTGTTACACAATGTACACGAGAGAATGTGAAATAGGTATGTTATTCTATGTCCGTAAGGTTTCCAGCACACCTAGTGGTCCACAATGTACAGGGGAGAATGTGAAATAGGTATGATACACTATGTCAGTAAGGTTTCTAGCAGACCTACTGCTCAACAATGTACACGGGAAAATAAAATCTAGGTATGCTACACTATGTCCGTAAGGTTTACAGCACACCTAGTGCTCCACAATGTACACGGGAGAATATAAACTAGGTATGTTACATTATGTCCGTAAGGTTTCCAGCACTTCAAGTGCTTCACAATGTACACGGGAGAATATGAACAAGGTATGTTACACTATGTCCGTAAGGTTATTAACACTCTTAGTGTTTCACAATGTACACGGGAGAATATGAACTAGGTATGTTACACTATGTCCGTAAGGTTTCCAGCACTTCAAGTGCTTCACAATGTACACGGGAGAATATGAACTAGGTATGTTACATTATGTCCGTAGGGTTTTCAGCACAGCTAGTGCTCCACAATGTACATGGGAGAATGTGAACTAGGTATGTTACACTATGTCCGTAAGGTTTCCAGCACTTCAAGTGCTTCACAATGTACACGGGAGAATATGAACTATGTATGTTACATTATGTCCGTAAGGTTTCCAGCATTTCAAGTGCTTCACAATATACACGGGAGAATGTGAACTAGGTATGTTACACTATGTCCGTACAGTTTCTAGCACTTTAAGTGCTTCACAATGTGCACGGGAGAATGTGAACTAGGTATGTTACATTATGTCCGTAAGATTTCCAGCACTTCAAGTGTTTCACAATGTACACGGGAGAATATGAACTAGGTATGTTACATTATGTCCGTAAGGTTTCCAGCACTTCAAGTGCTTCACAATGTACACGGGAGAATATGAACTAGGTATGTTACATTATGTCCGTAAGGTCTCCAGCACTTCAAGTGCTTCACAATATACAGGGGAGAATGTGAACTAGGTATGTTACATTATGTCCGTAAGGTTTCCAGCACTTCAAGTGCTTCACAATGTAGACGGGAGAATGTGAACTAGGTATGTTACATTATGTCCGTAAGGTTTCCAGAACATCAAGTGCTTCACAATGTACACGGGAGAATGTGAACTAGGTATGTTACATTATGTCCGTAAGGTTTCCAGCACTTCAAGTGTTTCACAATGTAAACGGGAGAATATGAACTAGGTATGTTACATTATGTCCGTAAGGTTTCCAGCACTTCAAGTGCTTCACAATGTACAAGGGAGAATATGAACTAGGTATGTTACACTATGTCCGTAAGGTTATCAACACTCCTAGTGTTTCACAATGTACACGGGAGAATATGAACTAGGTATGTTACATTATGTCCTTAAGGTTATCAACACTCGTAGTGTTCCACAATGTACACGGGAGAATGTGAACAAGGTATGTTACACTATGTCCTTAGGGTTTTCAGCACTCCTAGTGTTTCACAATGTACACAGGAAAATGTGAACTAGGTATGTTACACTATGTCCGTAAGGTTGCCAGCACTTCAAGTGTTTCACAATGTGCACGGGAGAATGTGAACTAGGTATGTTACACTATGTCCGTAAGGTTTCCAGCACACCTAGTGTTCCACAATGTAGACGGGAGAATGTGAACTAGGTATGTTACACTATGTCCGTAAGGTTATCAACACTCGTAGTGTTCCACAATGTACACGGGAAAATGTGAACTAAGTATGTTACACTATGTCCGTAAGGTTTCCAGCACACCTAGTGCTCCACAATGTACACGGGAAAATATAAAATAGGTATGTTACACTATGTCCGTAAGGTTATCAACACACCTAGTTTTCATAATGTACAATGGTGAATAGGAACTAGGTATGTTACATTATGTCCGTGAGGTTATCTGCACCACAAGTGTTTTATAATGTACAGGGGAGAATATGAACTAGGTATGTTACACTATTTCCGTATGGTTTTCAGCACTTCAAGTGCTCCACAATGTACAGGGGTGAATGTGAAATAGGTATGTTACACTATGTCCGTAAGGTTTTCAGCACTTCAAGTGCATTACAATGTACAGGGATGAATGTGAAATAGGAATGTTACACTATGTCCGTAAGGATTCCAGCACTTCAAGTGCTCCACAATGTACAGGGGTGAATGTGAAATAGGTATGTTACACTATGTCCGTAAGGTTTTCAGCACTTCAAGTGCATTACAATGTACAGGGGTGAATGTGAAATAGGAATGTTACACTATGTCCGTAAGGTTTCCACACTTCAAGTGCTCCACAATGTACAGGGGTGAATGTGAAATAGGTATGTTACACTATGTCCGTAAGGTTTCCAGCACTTCTAGTGTTTCACAATGTACACGGGAGAATATGAAATAGGTATGTTACACTATGTCCGTAAGGTTTCCAGCAATTCAAGTGTTTCACAAAGTACAGGGGTGAATGTGAACTAGGTATGTTACACTATGTCCGTAAGGTTTTCAGCACTTCTAGTGTTACACAATGTACACGGGAGAATGTGAAATAGGTATGTTACACTATGTCCGTAAGGTTTCAAGCACACCTAGTGCTCCACAATGTACAGGGGAGAATGTAAAATAGGTATGATACACTATGTCCGTAAGGTTTCTAGCACACCTACTGCTCCACAATGTACACGGGAAGATAAAATCTAGGTATGCTACACTAGGTCCGTAAGGTTTTTAGCACACCTAGTGCTCCACAATGTACACGGGAGAATATAAACTAGGTATGTTACATTATGTCCGTAAGGTTTCCAGCACTTCAAATGTTTCACAATGTACATGGGAGAATATGAACTAGGTATGTTACACTATGTCCGTAAGGTTTTCAGCACTTCAAGTGCTTCACAATATACAGGGGAGAATGTGAACTAGGTATGTTACATTATGTCCGTAAGGTTTCCAGCACTTCAAGTGCTTCACAATGTAGACGGGATAATGTGAACTAGGTATGTTACATTATGTCCGTAAGGTTTCCAGAACATCAAGTGCTTCACAATGTACACGGGAGAATGTGAACTAGGTATGTTACATTATGTCCGTAAGGTTTCCAGCACTTCAAGTGTTTCACAATGTAAACGGGAGAATATGAACTAGGTATGTTACATTATGTCCGTAAGGTTTCCAGCACTTCAAGTGCTTCACAATGTACAAGGGAGAATATGAACTAGGTATGTTACACTATGTCCGTAAGGTTATCAACACTCCTAGTGTTTCACAATGTACACGGGAGAATATGAACTAGGTATGTTACATTATGTCCTTAAGGTTATCAACACTCGTAGTGTTCCACAATGTACACGGGAGAATGTGAACAAGGTATGTTACACTATGTCCGTAGGGTTTTCAGCACTCCTAGTGTTTCACAATGTACACAGGAAAATGTGAACTAGGTATGTTACACTATGTCCGTAAGGTTGCCAGCACTTCAAGTGTTTCACAATGTGCACGGGAGAATGTGAACTAGGTATGTTACACTATGTCCGTAAGGTTTCCAGCACACCTAGTGCTCCACAATGTAGACGGGAGAATGTGAACTAGGTATGTTACACTATGTCCGTAAGGTTATCAACACTCGTAGTGTTCCACAATGTACACGGGAAAATGTGAACTAAGTATGTTACACTATGTCCGTAAGGTTTCCAGCACACCTAGTGCTCCACAATGTACACGGGAAAATATAAAATAGGTATGTTACACTATGTCCGTAAGGTTATCAACACACCTAGTTTTCATAATGTACATGGGTGAATAGGAACTAGGTATGTTACATTATGTCCGTGAGGTTATCTGCACCACAAGTGTTTTATAATGTACAGGGGAGAATATGAACTAGGTATGTTACACTATTTCCGTATGGTTTTCAGCACTTCAAGTGCTCCACAATGTACAGGGGTGAATGTGAAATAGGAATGTTACACTATGTCCGTAAGGTTTTCAGCACTTCAAGTGCATTACAATGTACAGGGATGAATGTGAAATAGGAATGTTACACTATGTCCGTAAGGATTCCAGCACTTCAAGTGCTCCACAATGTACAGGGGTGAATGTGAAATAGGTATGTTACACTATGTCCGTAAGGTTTTCAGCACTTCAAGTGCATTACAATGTACAGGGGTGAATGTGAAATAGGAATGTTACACTATGTCCGTAAGGTTTCCAGCACTTCAAGTGCTCCACAATGTACAGGGGTGAATGTGAAATAGGTATGTTACACTATGTCCGTAAGGTTTCCAGCAATTCAAGTGTTTCACAATGTACACGGGAGAATATGAAATAGGTATGTTACACTATGTCCGTAAGGTTTCCAGCAATTCAAGTGTTTCACAATGTACAGGGGTGAATGTGAACTAGGTATGTTACACTATGTCCGTAAGGTTTTCAGCACTCCTAGTGTTACACAATGTACACGGGAGAATGTGAAATAGGTATGTTACACTATGTCCGTAAGGTTTCAAGCACACCTAGTGCTCCACAATGTACAGGGGAGAATGTGAAATAGGTATGATACACTATGTCCGTAAGATTTCTAGCACACCTACTGCTCCACAATGTACACGGGAAGATAAAATCTAGGTATGCTACACTAGGTCCGTAAGGTTTTTAGCACACCTAGTGCTCCACAATGTACACGGGAGAATATAAACTAGGTATGTTACATTATGTCCGTAAGGTTTCCAGCACTTCAAATGTTTCACAATGTACATGGGAGAATGTGAACTAGGTATGTTACACTATGTCCGTAAGGTTTTCAGCACTTCAAGTGCTTCACAATGTACACGGGAGAATGTGAAATAGGAATGTTACACTATGTGCGTAAGGTTTTCAGTACTTTAAGTGCTTCATAATGTACACGGGAGAATCTGAAATAGGAATGTTACACTATGTGCGTAAGGTTTTCAGTACTTTAAGTGCTTCATAATGTACAGGGGAGAATGTGAACTAGGTATGTTACATTATGTCCGTGAGGTTTTCAGCACTTCAAGTGCTTCATAATGTACAGGGCAGAATGTGAAATAGGTATGTTACACTATGTCCGTAAGGTTTTCAGTACTTCAAGTGCTCTACAACGTACAGGGGTGAATGTGAAATAGGTATGTTACACTATGTCCGTAAGGTTTTCAGTACTTCAAGTGCTCTACAATGTACAGGTGTGAATGTGAAATAGGTATGTAACACTATGTCCGTAAGGTTTTCAGCACTTCAAGTGCTTCACTGTGTATAGGGCAGAATGTGAAATAGGAATGTTTCACTATGTCCGTAAGGTTTTCAGTACTTCAAGTGCTCTACAATGTACAGGGGTGAATGTGAAATAGGTATGTTACACTATGTCCGTGAGGTTATCAGGACTTCAAGTGCTTCACTGTGTATAGGGGAGAATGTGAAATAGGTATGTAACACTATGTCCGTTAAGTAACCTCAGCACCTCCAGTCGTCCACAATATTCAGGAGTGAATGTGAAATAAGTTAGTTTCACTATGTCCGTGAGGTAATCAGCACGTCTAGTGCTCTACAATATACAGTGGAGAAATGTAAAATAGATATGTTACACTATGTCCGTGAAGTACCAGTTCTTTACAAAATACAGGGGTGAATATGAAGTAGGAATATAATAATTCCGTTTATAGTTAGTATCAACATAATGATAAGAAATTTCACTTTTTGAGGTATTATATTTCTTTGACATTGCTATTTCAGCATTACGCACTCATGAATTAAATGCAAACTGCCCTAACAATAAGTTCAAATGTAGGTTACCTATCAACTACAATCAGCCATGCTAATGTTATTTAAGTTATAAATAATGATTTAAGATTATTATTAAGTTTCAACCTAAAACGCACGAGCTCCGGAATGCGCTTGTCAACCCCTGTAGCCTTAATGCATGGACATATTTGACATGATAAGCTATGGCTTTCCTATCGGATTTCCGTGCTTATTGTTATCTTGCTTTGTAAATAAATACGGAAATATGCACACATATTAATTTATCCTTGCTGACAAAAGATTACTGGCTTTCGATTGTTGGTGTAATCCTTCTTTCTTATACTTGCTTTATCATGCCTTGTCAGATTACTCTTAAATATATTGTATTGATTGTCTTATCAATATCTTGACAATATCGACAGTATGGATAATATAAACGTTTGATGTGCTTACTGACTGGTCTCCTGCAGATATCGACGAGTGTGCCTCAAATCCTTGTTTCCACAATGGGACGTGCGTTGATCATGTCAACGGGTACACGTGTGTCTGTACAGAGGATTACGGAGGGATTTATTGTCAAATAGGTGATTATCAAGTGCATATCATTTAAGGATTCGATTTGCTTTGTTGAAATTGAAACAAGCATTTACTGTTCATTTTAAATGACAATATGTTGAAAATTATGAGTTGTAAATAAGAAATTTTATGTTTTTGTTTTTATATTTTTACTGTATTTTGATCGGGGACAACTATTTCAAGTAAAATAAAAAATAAATACAGTTATTCCTTTATTTTGAAAATGAAAACCATCCTATGTGTGACCATTTTTGTTTTTTAGATGGAGTTTGTGCCATAGGGTCTGCTCCAGTAAAACTCGTCTGTAACTCGTTACCATGCTCCTTTGAGTATACCGTACTTGGCAGGTATAGTGAACAGTGATATTGTAGGTGTTTGTTCAGTCTTTTGGGTATACCGTACTTGGCGGATATAGTATAAAGTGGCATAGTAGCTAATTTATGCCCCTTTGAGTATAACGTACTTGGCAGTTATGTGACTAGTATATAGTGTATGGTCCTTTGAAAATACCGTACTTTGCAGGTATAGTCAACAATGCCATAACTTGTATTGCAATTTGAATATACCGTTCTTGGCATGTTTAGTCAACAAGTACATAATATATCTAGTAAGTTCCTTTGAAAATACTGTATTTAACACATCGAGTAAAGGTTGACCAAGAAACAATTGAATGATTTTATAGTATACCGTTCTTGGCATATATAGTAGCAGTAACCTAGCAGTTATTGTATGTTTTATTTAGTTTACCGTACTTTTCATGTATAGTAAATAGTTACATAGTATTTATTATATGCGGTTATATTACTTTTCAAATAAACAAATTGACTTGTTTTCAGTAGATAGTTATGTTGTGCATTGTGTGTAAAATACGCCAAACATGTCTATGTCTCAATATACCAATTGTCATTAGAAAGCATATTTCATCGTCATTATTGGCAATGAAGTAAACACAATGGTGTAGAAAACACAGTGTAGTCTGTTTGTGTCTTAATAATAAAGGACTTTAGAAAAAACAAGAAGTGTATAAACATTCCTGTGTTCTAGTTTGATGGTCCCTGATGTATCAGAGGTTCCCGAGACAGTCACAACACAAATCACAGCCCATATATTTAATGAAGTGCAGAGATACTTTGTATCAATAAAGCTGACAGAAGCCCTTGACTTTTGCCATACAACGTATGTTAACGGAAAACATGGGTAAGTACATTCCTCATTACACATGAATGCATTCTGTTCGGAAGATGGACTTTTTGCCTGTTCCATCTAGTTATAATACTTTGCATAGGATAAGGTAAATGTTTCCTACTTTACACATCGAGTCCTGAGAGCGAGACGGTTTTAAGTGACATTTATTTAATGTACCTTAATATTCTTTATAAAGTTTCCTTTACAATGTACAGTTAATGTTTACACACAACTATATTTTAACAGGAACTGTTCAAGAACACAATGTACATCCATTAATTATCGAGATAAACTGGTAAGTAATAAATAATATCACTGTTTGTCCGTGACCTTAAAAGATTCGCGAGCTAGAACTTTGATACCGTGTCAAGTTTTGTCTTCTAGCGAATTTGCAAAAATGTAAAATAGATGCTTGTGTAGTTTTCTTTCAAACCCGCCCGATATTTATAGTCTTTTAAAAGTATTAATGATTGGTATTATAGGGAAAAATAATGGTTCAAGAATGTTTTATCATTTCAGAAAAGAACAGATGCTTTTTATAATTGTTCATCTACATCACTTGGCGACCGAATTCCCCATGTTATGAAAATTGAAAAGGGACTAAATGACACATGGTAACGAGTTGCTGTGAATAATAACCTGCAAAAAATAACATGATAAATGGCTGATTGGGAGAACTTTGTTAAAGTTAACAACGTTGGTACTGCTCTTGAATGAATTCTCTTTTGATCTGATGTATTTCTAACAATTTGACACAACAGTTTCAGTTCTTTTTTATTTATAGTATCAAATGTGGGCGAATCATAAAAAAGTTCACGTTTAACAGTTAACAACGATGTCGTCAATCTCTATGTTAACTTTAACAAAGTTTTGAATAATCGTCCTAATGTATGATTGTTCATTATACCAATTACCATGTAGGAGAGCTGTACAGGGCTTCCGCATTTATACACTTAAATATAAATCAGGCGTATTTGATTCATTTTTAAAATATCGAAACTCAATTCTAAATGTAAATGTCGAAATACAACTGCAAATGATGTTTAAGCGTTGCAACAACTTTAACTTACGCTACATATGCTATGTTCATGAAAATATATTGCAATAAGCAATGCATATGCTACCATATTTTTTCCTTGTATTAGTATTCAACGTGTATTCGCAGTGCATGAAAGGGTGTTGTGTAGGTGGTACCAATAAAACAAACGACAAATTGTAAAACCAGATTTTGGTATTTGTCAGACACGACTAATGTGACATCTCATTTAAAGGGTTAAACAAACATAAATAACACTTTCTTGACAACGATTGTCGTTTAAACAGTCTACAAAACTGTATCTTTAGATATCATTGTAACAGGACTTGAATAACTAATACAGATTACCTTTCGGTTGAATTGTATAAATGATATGGCTTCTATGATGATTTATGTTTTTCAGCCCAAGTCTTTCGGTATACAAGGAGACAACAATGTTTGATTATGAAATCATGGAGAACGAGAAGGTGGAAGATGGAGTTTGCTTTGCTACAGTTTCCGGGTTCGAAAATGTCACAAATGGGACAGTTTGTCTCAGGGACGATTACGGGTAACTCTCTCTAATTACATATGATAAAGCACTATACAAATCTATGCGATGCCCAAATATAAGGACACAAATACATCGTTTTAATTTGTTTTAACATGTACTATAATTCATTGTTGGAATAGTGTCATTGGATCTACTTTATAATCGAAACAGCGGTGATTGTACTATCCACGTGCAGTTTTTGATGAAAGATGATGCAATATCATACACTTATATTTTTATAACTTATATTGTAGGGTGGTAAGATGCATGTCTTGCTTAACTGGCTGTAATCATAAGAAAGGTAATATAACTTGATGCAATAAAGTCTTACAATACTCTCAAAATAGTCTAAATCATGTACAATAACTGTTGTTGTGTTTTTGCATAATTTGTTATGGATTTCAATCATGCTGTTGTACATGTGTCGTTTGTAACGCTTACACTAAATCATAAACATACACTTGTTGTTATTCTTTCTGCAGCATATGTTATGATTGTCATTAACTATGTATCTATTGTTGATTTCAGCAAGTGAACAGGCTGTAAGTATGAAATGAATGACATCAACATAAAGAATATTTTTCACTTTTTGAATGAAATAAAAATAAATGTTTATATCATAAATGGCATCGCAATCATAGCATGACGTCATAATTAATATACACTAATTTTACCCTAATAATCACGCATTCCTAATTACTAGCTGAAAAAATAAAATGAAACAAAAAAAGAGATTTAGAAATACTGAAATACTTATTTCCACTTGATCCACATGATATAATGATTTGAACCTAGCTTTCAAAACATATAATTTTTCACGAGAGAAAAGATAAATATTCGAAAAAGTAACAACCGTTCGATACAACGTATAACCGTATGGTCTCCTCTTCAGCGCTCTATAGTGTCTGCTGGATACGCCAACTGCTACTGTTTCACGGATAGCGGCGAGAAGATCCACATCATCAAGAAGCGGCCGGTACCCAAGAGTGGTTCCCTTGCAAAGGCTGCGGGGTATGGTGCCACCAGTCTTGTTGGCACCTCGGGCATCGGAACAGCTATCTTCTTTGTTCTAAAGTTCAAGAGCAAACTGTTTTCGAAAAATAAAAAGGTGGATATTACAAGTGACCAAAATCAGGTTGCTTCGGCGGAAAAATGAAGAAAAGGTTTTCGATACCATGTGACCTATTGATAAACATCGACACTTTCATGATAGAGGGTTATGGTGGTCATTTCTGCTGTTCTTTTCATTAGCTACTGCAGGTTTCTTTTATTTTAAATATCCCTTTTTAACTGCGTGTTATTTTTATTGTTATATTGTATTACTTTGCACTACTATATAAATTGTACGTTAAATGGCTGCTGTGTTGAAAATCAGCTTTGCCTGTTGCGGTACATGCATGTGATGTTGTGACGGACGTGAATAAAGCTCATTTGTTTATTATCCAAGATATACCGTAGTTCAGAAAAATATGTTGTGGGTTTTTGTTAACTATTTATCATTTATTGTGTTGCCATTTTTTATCCAAGAAATAAAGAATATATATTTTTTGTTGATATTCTATTCCGTTTTACCGGTATTTAGTAAAGTCAAAAAAAATAAAAAAAATAGCCGCTATAACATATTACGGTTATTATCTACTGGTGTGATAAGGATATCATAATCCATTTCTTACCTAAAAATTGCAAAATATTTCAATACAGCCGTCTGGGTTTGATTTTACAGCTGCGAGATGAATTTTGGGTTCATTGTTTACAATACGGATTTGACTCCGTACTTTGAGAGTAACAATGGCGTGTCTGCAAAACGTTCTCAATAAAGTTCAGGAATTGAGGCTAGTACATCAAGGGATTTTATGTAATGTATTCCTTTTCATTGTCAACACTCTACATTGCCTATTCACGTCTTATGAATTTAACATCCCGAAATATGTACAAATTATGTAAAGCGACACTCTAGCTACTCTGGATTTTACCGTGTTTATTAATACTGTATCGGACATGTTGTGCAGGCGATTTTCTAAGAAAATGACGTCATCATTTACAACGTAATGACATTAAATTCATTTCAGTATATACCGAGAATATCGCAAGTTCGATATGGAAGTTGATTATGGAATCGATTTATTTCTATGATCTTTGGAACAATACTTTTCGTACATACCCTCATCGATCGTAACTAATTTTCAAACACAAACAACAGCAATAACGTGGAAAAACACACACTTTAGTTACGGCAGACAATAAGACGACATCAATATATATGCAAAAAGCTACAGAAACATGCTCAGTAGCAAAAAGTTTAAACATAAACCCGGTTTAGTGGCAATGGGCAAACGCCGAAGACATAGAACACAAAATCACAAACAAGAAACATAGAACAGCACAAAACTATAGAAATGGCACAGTGCATAAATACTATGTATATATATAAATAAATAATCGGTATGTTTATCAAGAATTGTTAGGTACCGCCTTGGAACGGTCAGTAAAATGTAAATTTACTGGGGGTTTAAACCAGTTTATGTGCACAAACCTCACTCTTATCCCAACAATTCTTAATAAAGATAAAACGCAAAAGGTAAATCTTATCAAAGTATGCATTAACTTGAGCAAACTTATCAATAAAACAAATAATAATACAAAACGAAAAGGTAAACCCCAAGTACTTCAATGATTAGAGATCCCAACTCTATCTGCAGACGGAGGGAAAAAATTCAGAGCACCTAATGCAAATACTTTTCAAAGATACGATGCAGTCATCAAATCGAAACGACTCCTGTTTCTTGTCATTAAGCATTAAACATCACAGTTGTAGAAGATACTTTGATTGTATATCTTTCAAAGTGTAATGTATCTAAATGAAATGAGTGCCATTCGTGTAACCGACCGATATGTCTGGAGACTATTGAGTGCTGCACAAATAGCAAGGCATAGGCTTTTAGATTTGTCTATTTGTCAATGTGAGAAAACGCCGCGATATCGAAAACCCTAAAAAGCTTGTTACAATATATCGTATGTATGGATTTAAAGTTTTAGTTTAATCTTTGAATTTTAAATTATACAAGAAACAAGGTGTTAGTAAATTAACACAAAATGGTGAGTCCCCTACTATTATAATGAAATTATAAAAAAGTCTAACAAATTAGAACTGACTAATATGGTCATTTGGCACCTCGACGGCTTTTCTTCATCCCGAGGGGTTACATCACATCTTATTTAGGGTTATACATTTGGTCCCTTCCGCAACACTGCTTGTTCTTGCGGCAGGTATGCACATTCTGACTGAACTCTCTATCCTAGCGGGAGTTGTAAGTATGGTCTCGGCGACTATGAAAAGTCAGTGACTGTCAGATTTAAAGGGTAGCCATGAACGGCGAGAGAAAAGAGAGAATCGTTCATTCCCGTCCATTGTAAAGAGCACTTTACAAAAATATTATACTGAGAGTTGAAGAAGGAAGTCCAATCATTGATGAGTAAGCATTTATTGAACAGAGTCTATTTAACTATATCAGATCGTTTCCTGATCATTTGTTTCTAATCAGTTGGCAAACAGCCAAGAGGAAAATAAATGTATATTTGTTTCTAAGGCCTAAGGGCGATATTCATAAAACATCGTAAGTCATTTCCTAACTTAAGTCACTTTCCTTATTTTAGTATCTCTTTAGTCAGATGAAATAAATAATAAATGATTTACAAAATACAGTATTTGCATTGACCTAATAGAAAAAAACTTATTTTATTGTTAAAAACACTAAAACATTTCTTTTAAATTGACATTGAAAATTTTAAGAAATTGACTTAAGAAGGAAATAACTTAAGAAGTTTAATGAATACGGCCACAGAACTTTTTAACATAAAGGTGAATGGACACGAAAGATATATTGGAAATTGGAACAAAACATCGTTGCACTTCAACTCTAGATCCCCTTTACGTAATCTAAATTACCAGTTTATACATCCAATCCGTTACATAAAAATGTATCCCATAAACGGATAGACGAGGGGAGCAATTTCACGGACATGAAATGAGACCCAGGAATACAAATGAGCCAAATGTTTCGTAGTGAACTGATGAAAGGACGACGACGGTGGAAGTGATATCCAAAAACAAAGGTTTGAATTTCGTAAATACAGCATACGAAACAGAAGGCATGAACATGAAAGGCCAGATAAACTTGTAATGGAACCAAGAAAACGGGTTCAACATGGTATCGGTCTCAACGATGGGGTAGGCGCAAGGTGTGTTAAAAAGGTTGCAACTAAGGCGAAGGCCTAGAAGGAGTTCATGCGTGCTTAAGAGTATCGGTTTGTACCTCTTGATCAAATTGTTCAGGGTTAAGTTAAGGGACATGCAACAAAGGGCAATGTAAACAATGGTCATGATTGTTGCAGTTACACATATGACGTTTCCTTGATGTACGAGAACGCCAACTTAAGAGCAATTCATTGATTCTTTGGTGAGGGGTTGAGATTGAAAGTAAAGCAGGCCATACGAGTTGACGTAAATATTGCTGTTCGACTCGCTTATGAACTTTTAGTGTACGAAGCAAACTGTAAAAGGAAATATATAGGCTACAGCGAATGAAAATAATATGGACTGGAAAGAGTCCTTGACCCAAGTGACTGCATATCTTTTATGGTATATCTAAACTGAACAAAGGGTTGAAATCTCCAACATTATTTACTTTATGTACCTGTTATATCGTACAATTGCAAACATTTTATGGTATGTATATATAGTATTGGTGACCTGTAAAGCGATACTGACCAATGACGCTTGTCAGCAAAACTATATATTGACTAAAACGGAAGTATCTAATTGTTATATAACACACTAGCATATTATACAAAAGAAATACTTTAACTATTGATGTGATTTAACACCACACATAATTGTAGTATTTAAAATTGTATCACACTGCAGCCTAACAATTCCAAAGACACTGAAAGACATTTTGTGCATTGCACCATTGCATCTTAAATAATACAACAACAATAATAACAAGAAACAACAACAACGACAACGACGACGACAACAACACCAGCAAGGAAAATATATAATGTATATCATAAAGGGCATGTCAATCAGATATATTGCATTCATGACTAGCTTAGTTTTGAGCTATAAGATTTCGCATTACATTGATCATTATGATAATGGTCAACATTTTTAAAAGACTAACAGAGGTAGTCACATATTCAACGCCGTTAGCTTGTTGCTATTCCATCGTGTCCGATGGGCTTGGTTCTAATTTAGATTTTGAGTTTTAATTTTGAGTTTTTGCAAGTGAATTATACATTAATTCGCTAACCTTTATTTATGAATTAAATTGATGAAATTTAGTTATTGCACACATGATTTTTCCATCGTAACATGTTGGGCCACAAAGGCACGGATTAAGAATTAAAAAATAGGAGGATCATTAACTTGTTTCAGAAATGAATACGATTTTTTGACTGAAAGCACGTTGTCATGTTTTATTTTTTCAACGAGATCGTATTCAAACAATTATAATTGAGGATAGTATTTGCTTACGAATAACGACTGTTAGATTGTTTGTGAATTGTAGTCGGAATGATGTAGGATAAAACCAAAAATCTTCATAATCCATTAAATAAAAAATGATCGTAAAAGTCAGAAACATTCATGGCGAAGCATTTAATCGTCTAAATGAATTAGGCCTTAGTTGGTAGTAAATACTGATAGATAGATAGAAAACGGGGATACAAATCAATTCGTCTTCTGTCAAGATGTAGCAAAATCAGTGCTGTGATAGCTGGTCCACATTAAAATCTCGCTTATTAAAATCTTAACATTCAAATTCGACTTGAACGTGCAAATTGATACTTTAATCTCCTCATGCGACTTTACTGACCGACAAAGGCAGTTTAAAAAATCCGACTGTAATTTGATGTTAACATCCAACTGACCCCAACATCGATTATTGACATACCGTCTTTGCTAATGACTTCAACTGCATGATATATGGTTTTATCTTCTTTCCAATAATTCTGACAAAAACTTGTATCATGACGTAAATGTAGGAATCCTTTATAAAATATATCAGTTGAAACGGAATTGCAACAGTCAAAGGTATAACATGAATATAATGTAACACTTAGATTATCAAAATGCAAATTGAAAGGACGGTTTGTACACTTGTGTTGCTTTGTTTCACTTTACGGATTGCGTACTCTACCCCAGAATTCTTCGGCGGATATGTGACATATAGTTTAGTAGATAGCGGTAACGATGTACTCGTAAGTTACGAAATACTTTACAACTATTTTTAAGCTCAGTTATACTCACCTGAACAATGAATTCATAAACGCCAATGCCTAAAACATCGTATACCAGACCATTTAGTAGCGTTTTGACAGGTATAAAATGTGTTCGATATCTGTAGAGATCAAGTGCGGTCATAGTTTTAAATGATATGAAACACAGTTTATAAATAATTAGGGATGCAAACGAATTTTCGAATATTCAAATATTCGATCGAATGTTTGATATTCGAATGTCAAAATCGGTATTCGAATATCCGAGGTTTTGTTTAATAAAAAAAACTTTTGCCTACACCTGTGTTGTATATATTCGCTTGTCTTTTTCACAAAAATTGATTCCTTACGCCAGAGGCGTGAACGTGATGACACTTTTCAAGCGTCACATGTTAATAAGGGACATATCATCGGGGACTATAAACAGTACCCGTAACTTTACGAAACCTGGCAAATAGACAAGTGACATCAAACAAGTTTGAATATTAATGAACATGCCAATTAAGGATATATGGAATCAGCTACCAGAGTGGTGTTATGGCTGCCGATTAAGCCGTCTAATATAGCTCAACTCGCCGTATAATATGAATGACATGTGCTGGTTATAAGCTCTTAACTGTTTTCCATGTTTCAATATAACGTTCGTGTTTTGAAATGTAACTGTATAGAAGAACATTTTAGGACATTGCTGTACAATAGACTCATTTAGGGTTATTTTCATTTTATTATTGAACTAATTCCCGACTAGGTTTGGTTTTTCCATACTTATATTAAGAACAGATTAGGCCCAGAACGAGGCTGCTCGTCCTACATAACGACCATCCTTTGGTGCATCACGACATTCAACCGGAAATTTACGATCATGGCCTTGTTTACAAATACAAATACTGCTAAGTTGAAATTGATTTGGGTTTTTGTTTGTTCAAAATATTTTGCTTTTTGTTGGATTTATTTTCTGTAAATAGGGTATTTCAGTAGGAAAAATCAGCGTCCGTCTGGTTACCGGCTATGACATACGCCCTGACTATATATGTAGCGAATAATAAAAGTAGTTTACTACATTTCCTATTCATTTTGGTATTCGAATATTCGATCGAAAGAATTACCGAATATTCGAATATTTGCCATTCGTTTGCATCCCTATAAATAATGTAAACCGTTAGTATTTCAGTTACACTCTCTGCAAGAACGTTTAGATTGAAATACTAATTATAAATGAAGTTTAATCATACTGTCTAGTATAAGATTCATTGTCTCACTTTTACATAAATGACTTAATGCTGACAAGCTCTTATTCTTAATGACCAATTGCAGGCACACATTGAGCTGACAACAGGCTGGGTGCTTGGTACGGGGCCTTGTGGTCCAGGATGTAACAATTCGGATATCGGATCAAATACAAGTCTATCAAGGGCTACAATTACTACAAGAGAAGGACCAACGTTTTTTGGGGAAATAACTTCTGATTATTCGAATAATGACTCTAAGCCAATCGTAAGAGATTTATCAAATCTTGTTCAGAGCTCATATCATGAACATGTTATCGCAGTGAGTATGGGTGGACAATGGGAGCAAGAGTCTGCAAAATTGATCTTTCCGCTGTTAAAAAATAAGACATCGGAAGACTTCAAGTAAGTATTGTCATATCAATATATTTGTTTGTGTTTATCTTATACAAAAGGTACCATGGGCATTATAAGTTTAAGCTTTTTGTTAAAAAGAATGAGCAGCAATGCATAATGTGTTGTAGCTTCGACGGCGGATATTGGCGTGACCTCTCATTCCAAGGTTCTAAACGCCGATGGCATCTTCAAACAAGGATACAGTCCCATATTCGAGATGACACAAATTCACGAAACCACTGCCCAAGATTGATGGCGAAACCTTCATATAGGTAATTTTGTAATAATAAAATGTATTACCTAATCATCGTTCTGATAAGGAACAAAGTAATACCCCATAAATTAACAACATAAGCAATTCAGCATGTAATTAATAATGTAGGGTGAAATTTTAGTGAAAAAGTATCTTTTTTTTAAATCGATTATATATATAGAATAACAATTAGCATCAAAACGAATTATTTTGTAATGATAATTGTTTGACCACGACCCTTTGGCTAACACATTAACACGTGCCATCACTCAACAAATACGCGTTCGTTTCTAAAACTCATTTTGTCTAAATAACGATTCGTTTTTTACTCACCCATAATGAATGTTACATTTAAAACTAATACATGGAAGTTACCGAACGTATGTATAAGATATTTAAAAAAAACTCAAATGAAACCACACTATTGAAACTCGAACTCAGCCGATCAGGCTTGATGGCAATGCTCTACAAGCGTGTTGACAATGGAAAGGTTTGTGGCTTTATTTGTCAGTCCTAAAAAAACATTTTACAATTATTTATTTTTACGTCAATGTAAGGCGATTTCTAATACCCGAGGGACAAGACAGCTATTTAATCATATTTCTAGGCACTTGGGCAGGTTGTGTGAATATGAATTGTAACTTAAACTAAACCTCAATAAGTATGTTGTTTTTAATATAAGTATTCTTAATATGTTTTAAGGGAGCCGAATGGCCTCTCAAATTCCACTATGTATACCTACGGCACCCTGTACGAACGGCCATAACTTTGTCAAGTCTTTATCAATTTCAAACATTGTGTGCTTAACTTGGAGAGTAACTGGCACTCTTTAAGAAGAAATACACCTTTACCGATGGGTAATGTCATTGTAAAGCTGAATTAGACATGGTATTAGAACCAGCATCCTGACGCAAAATGTGCTATGTAACTAAGACTGCAATCTAGCTTTATGTTTATTAACATTGGCATTGCATTTTTATTTATCTCTATTGTTTTCGTAATCTCTCACTGTTTAACTGTATATTCCGGTGTCAGATTGTGTTTATTTATTTAGGATTATTTTTATATATAATTTTTAGAAACGCTTGCGCAGTTGTACCTTATTAAAATATATCCAATTATAAGTGGTACATTATAAGGTATAGCTCCTAACTGTTTTATTACAAGATTGACAACATAATAAACTTCATTACTTCGTTTTTTTCCTCCTCTTTCCTTTAAGAATAAAACTTGATACCACTACAAAGATAGATATTCCATATATGGATAAGGATGGCGACTTTGTACGATGCTTTCAAACCATAAACATTGCGGCCGGCGAATTCCATAACATAGCTGTCCCGGGTATAAGCGTTCTTGAGGTAAGCTTTTAAAATCAAATTGTGTATTTGTCAATTAACTGTCTTGGAAACTATGAATGTGCTGAAGGTATTGATTTTTGTTAGAGATAAAGATATATACATAAATAATCCTCCTCGATTATGTTTCTTCACTTTGCAGAATTTAGTTAAAGTCAATATCCGAAAATCTTAATAAATAAATACATGGAGTGACATTTGGGACTTTCAGCCTATATTCGTTTTGTGAAAGTACTATTTCAGATAATAAAACGTCTATTGTCAGGATTGCTCCGTTGAAATAGCAGCCCTCAGCAAGTATGGCTACAAGAACGAAGACTGGATAGCTGTTCTGGTAACTGTAAGAGACTTCCCACGAACTGATGTATTATTTGGCAACGGCGTCTACCAGACAGCTTTGTTTGCGTTTAGTGAAACGTCTTTGCAGGTAAAATTGTAACAATGTACATGAACAAGCATAAAATTAAGGTGATCAAAACATGTTTGCTGGAATATTGTGTCATATTGTGTTATAGTGTAATAAACATTTTTTTCTTTTCTAGTTCGCCGTAAACGTAAAGGACGTTTTAGATGTTCCTGAGTTCATTTATCCAACTCCTCCAGCAAAACAAGAATTTTATCTTTACATTGGAGTTTCCTGGAAAATCACGGTGTTTGCAAAGACTTCCGAAAATACGTATGTACACACAACACAAATATAGGACTTAAAACAAGACACTAGCATTTGTAACGAAATAAATAGCACGTATGTAACATTAAATTTAAATAAGTAAATCATCAAACTTAAAAAAACAACTAGAGATGACTTGTAGTGTTCATATAGTTGCAGAGGCAATGCGATTTGATCGTTAAACAAATACTATTTTCCTAGATATAAAAGCGTTTGAATATTTTCAGAACAATAGACTCGTTTGCGGTTATGGGGATCGACAAGGAGACGTATGAAATTTCGCCAGTTAAAAACGACCCCGATGGCCGAGAAAACGTTAAATTTGCTGAGTTAAAGTGGGCCCCAAGTGACTCTGATATTGGACCTCATTTGGCGTGCATCACAGCAACCGACCTTACCGGGTATGAAACATAATCAGCTTCATGGCACGCCAAAATAAAATCCGTGTAGACAGAAAACAATTAATTAAAATGACAGTGCCTGATGTTATTGATTAGTTGGCGTAATTTCATTTCATCGAATATTATTCGTAAAGGTAATACTCTAAACATCACCTATAACGGGTATAGCTAGATAGGCATTAAACGAAACGTTTTACAATTCAGGGTCGATTCTGAAGAACGTCGATGTTTCGTTTTGAATGTTAAAGGTGTGTATATGTTGAACGTACTTTTCAAATTAAAGATTCATACGTTATATGATATTGACTCCTATGGCACTCTTTATATAGTACAGCATTTTTCTTTTCAATGTATAACATTACAATAATACCACAGCATTGCCTACTTTGTAAACCGTGAATAACCCAATTGTATCGTAAACTTGTACGACCTTAGTTTATATATTCTTATAGACAATTAGCATGTGAAAAATGGTCTATTTTTAATTGTGAATGATTAAATATTTTTGTTTACTTCAGAAGAAAGATTTAATCAATCTACACCCAGTTCAGTAAGTTAGCATTGTAATTGATTAAACAAACTCTGCATTCTTTGTAGTAATAATGTATTTATGTAACAATTTTGTGTACGTTTAAATGCATTTTAGTGATATTTGTTAATGTTAATATACTCATAGAACAAGCCCTATTTCGTCCATGTGCCCTCGACATCGGAGTTTGTGAAATGCCCAACGGACACGACATGCGTCATACCCATATACGTCAAGTCCAGCAGGTTTGAAACGCATAAGATAATAGATGATAAAAAGACATAATTATAGTTTAATGTTCGTTTCACCTTTTAGTTAAATGGTTTATGTTTTTATTCAGCGAATCATTTGTTGTACATATAAACTCTTTTCGTTTTAGCATTGTCAGTCAGATACACGTTCGGGATGCTTATGTCCGTACGGCGAGCATTGGATTAGTGTCCAAAGTCACCGTTAACGGAGAAGTATTTTATAAAGCTGACCTGTCATTCCAGCATCCGAAAAACGACGAAGTTCAGATCTGTTTACAGGCGGAAGACGTAAACAAGTATGATTTCTCGAAAATGTAGTTATCTTGTTTGACATTTATATTATAGGCAAAACAACATACATCTGTAGTAAAGTCGATAAAGTCGTTAAATGATGGTATGATATGTCTTAGTCCGCTGATTACATTTCTCTGATTAGCATAGGCATGTACTTGGTGCACACTATACCTTTATGCATTTTTTGTTAATTTTGATAAATTGTCTTACTTGACTCATTTGACTTGATTGATCCAAACCAAAACAAAAATGATAAAGGTACAGATAAAAAAAGTATTAACGATATTTTGTGTCTTCGTAGCAATTGTTTAATAAATAACATCAATAAAAGGTTTATATTGTTTAATCTGTATCTAAATCGTTTAAGAAAATGTTTTTATTATTAACCACAAAGTAGTTAAACATTAAAATGCATTAAATTAAACGTTTGTTTTACCTCAACCTATATTGTGCGCCTTTAAAGCAGACAAATCTTGCTAAGGGAACATCAAAATATATTCAATAGATATATTCCAATGGCATTTTGTAGGTACGTGTGTTTTGGGCATATGTACGCATTTTCATTGCATAGTTCCAACCGTTTTACAAGTTCATGATTATTTTGATACTTATTTTCATTGGTTATTATATTAACTCATTTTACATTTTCAGCCTTTTAAGTGACGAGTTGTGTTTTACTACCAAGATTATACCCCCAGGTATTGCCGTCTGACGCAAAATATATTTCAAAATAATTTCCTTATTTCAAATACAATGCAAAACATTTTGTCTTGATTGTGTTACTCTGTAGTGGAATATAGCTGAATTATTTCTTTTTGCGTTAAAACACATTCGATCACTTGTTTTTTGTTGTTGTTTTTTTATATAAATCTTATTTACTCTGTTAATGGTATAATATGTGTTATCATGCGTGTATTTCTTGATATTGTAAAAATGTATCAATGTTTCGGTAGATCCTTGTTTGGAGACACCATGTTTATATTCCGGGATATGCAAATCTGACAAGGAAGCTGGTACCTTTAAATGTGAATGTGTGGACGGATATGAGGGCATCAATTGTCAATTAGGTAAACTTCTGTTACAACATTTACGTCCGTATGAGACATATTTCAGATCCCTTAACGTTCAATTAAGACCATGAAATTTCACTTATGATTCTGTGATTTTCTTTCTTTGGAAACGAAATTAAACACACATTTAGTTCGAAAATAATAATAAATTTAAGTATTAGTAGAATTGTGTATATGAGGCAACACATTTTAAGTTCTTTTTGTTTCCAACATTCCTTAGCACCTGACCTGTGCAATCCCAATCCGTGTGCGAATCATGGGTCTTGTTTCTCAACCACGAAACCTTACCTCTGTTTTTGCTCGGACGACCAGAGCTCCAATAATGACTTCACTGGAAAGAGCTGTGAAACTCGTATGGGAAAGAAGAAATACTGTTTAGAATAGAAATTATCTGCAATTTAAGACAAATAATAAGTTTTTATTTTACTGCTTATATTTAATTGGTATATAATCACCACTCTACAGTTAGCACTTAAATTGTTTCAAGGCGGCTACCGCAATATTTTCACTAGCTTTGTGTTTATAATAATGTAAGAAACATTGTTTCATAAAAAGATATTATAATTGGTGTTTAGCCTCATTGGATGTTTATAACGTTCCCATTGCATTGTTATAATTTGCTGTTTCAGGCATTGATAATTGCCCAATGGACAAACCGTGCAATGACCATGGTCTTTGCATAGACGGGGTGCGAACATACACCTGCAAGTGCTTTAGTCGATATTACGGAGACTTTTGCGAACATGGTAAATACCTTCATATAACTCAGCTAGCAGATAAAGAACTGAATTAATAACGCGTCGTTAACATAGAAATAGTCTCTTGAAAGCTGAGATTAATTTTATCAGAATATATCACAGTGTGCTTTAGGAAAACCTACTTCCCTTTTATGTAGCTTGGAAGCTATAATTCTAGTCATGAGAAAGGACCTTGTCCAAACCATCCCGATAAATTGACTGACGACTTCCATAAAAATGTTTTGAGTGAACTGAAAAACTGTTAATAAGCATCGATATACATCTAGAATTCATGACAGTTCTGTACTTGATGCATGTATTACATATTTATGTATTTATATCAAAATTGATCAAGTCCAGTTTAATTTAATTAAGCTTTTTCTGTTCAAATAACCGGGAATATCGAAACTAACCCATTATCAGTGTGTGTATACCAGGTGATAAATTGCGTCATAAATGCTACGTCGAAAGGGAATATTTGCTTCGGATAAAGACTTTAAACAAAGATAACTTAACTATTTCGTCACCATTTTAAATAAAATTTAGCGCAGTCTATGTCGCTTACGGAGCCCCGCCTTCGGTCTTATACCAGAGTTTGATTGAGAGTTTAATTTATTAAAACACTTCGACAAACCTTTTCACAATACGGCCTTCTGATGGAGCACTGTCAAAACATCATTTTGAAAACAGGTTTGTCAAAGTGTTTGATGAAACTTATCACCTTATCAAACTTCGGCGATAAAACGAAGAAGGGGCTCTTTAAGCGGCATAGACTGCCTTTTGTTTATTTAAAATGGTGTACAAAAGAAAAGTTATTTTAAGTTTTCATTTTAAGCAAAATGTTGCCTTTCGACGTAGCATATATGACTTAATTTATCGCGTGGTATACACACCCTGATAATGGTGTAGGTTTTAAACATAAAATTTTATCTTTAGCCACAGTAAGATTTTTTGTATACATTTGATTTAAAAAATGTGCTGGATATAAACCAGGTGATTATTGGATTGTGTGGTTAATATTTAGATTGATTTGATTGATTTGCATCTTTAATTGGCCTGTCACCTATTTATCATAAAATATATTGGTATTGCCATAAAATCATTTCGATATTTGTAAATGTAGATATATCAAGCACAAAAATCAGTTATATGCTCCTCATATTATGGAGAAAATGAACTCTAGAAACTGATAATGAATTCGTTGATAACTGCTGCTCATTTTAGCGCATTGTCTCTTATCGCCCCGATAGCCTTATGGTAGAGTGTTCGCTTTTGGTGCAAAAGGTACCGGGTTTGAACCCTAGCTGAGTCAAAACGAAAGACGTTAAAATATGATACGAGTAGCTTTCATGCCAAGTGCTCGATATTAAAAGGGCAGTACTGGGAAGATGGTGTACTCAGTACTACTAAAACCAAGGAATATATTATTCTGTGTATTGGTGGTTTACACCGAGAACGTTTGAGAACCAAGAGCTGTCTTCGGTATTGCATCCGGATATCTTGTATTTCACTTTCTGTCTTCAAGACTTCATGTTTGACGTCGCATTTGACATTTAACCAAATTAATGTCGAAATGTCGTCACGGTGCAGTCAAACCATAATACAGCCAATAGGCGCTGGCAGACTTTGATGAACTCAAATTAACAAACACACGCTTTATCTCTTTTCTATTTATAGACAATTGTCCAACCAACCCGCAAGGGGATCGAGACTGCACAAACGGTAAGATTGTCAGAATAAAACAGAACAGAAGTTTATTTCGATTCATGCAACAAAGCAGCTCGTCAAACAAATATATACAAGAAAACAACAAAGCCTTGAGTAAACAAAATGTTCATTAATATTGTAACTCGTGGAATTTCGCTTAGCGGACATTATGTTAAAATACAGTGTTCCAAACATATTAATTATGAGCCGTATTCATAAAGAATCTTAACGTTTAAGTTAGAGAAAAAATTCCTTTTTTTCTAAGATGAATTTTGAGAAAACTGAAAAACACCAATTTTAAATCTTAAAAAAGGAAAGTTTCGCTGGGCTTTATAACTATGGCCCTTGAAGCAGAATGTCCACAATGTTTGGTTTCTTTGTTTTGCTATTATATTACACACTACATGTACAGAATCAATTCCATTTGGATTAACAATCTTGGAAATAAAAATAATTCAGCTAGGATTCTTTTTATAATTTTGCCTTAATGTATAACTGCCGTAATGTGTTCATCTTAAATGACAATTCTGGTTTTATATGGAATTTATTAGATTGAAATAAAAAGCATTTTTTAAATTATGTTATTTTATTGAGATGGATGAGAACATTTACTGAAGTGGTATTTTGTATTTCTGCAGCTGCACCCGCTTGTAGCCCAACTTGTGGTTCACATGGAATCTGCGTTAATTCCCACTGTCAATGCAGCCTAGGATTTGCAGGACCAAATTGTACCTCACGTGAGTATTCTGCTAAATGCTAAATACGCTTTCTTTGTTTGATTAATATCACAAGAGTTCAACGTCTGAACATCACAATAGGAGTTGTAAGTCACACGTAAATGAAAACACAGTTAGTATAAGACCAGTAAAGACTAAACGGAAACCTGTACAAATACAGATAAAGTGAAAAAATAAGGAAACTTTCCATTTTCACTGGTTTAAAATGGGCCCATATGGGAGGTATTTTGTATTATCTAAAAGCTAGGACAATACAAAATAATTACAATTATGAATACTAGGACATATACTTATGTCAAGGATTTTTTTTTTACTGTAAGTACAGGTAAATAACTATTTATTTTACCAACGTTTCAATTTGAAAAACCTTAATGTTTAGTTAACTATGTGTTAAATCCCGTGTTTGCATTTTTGTGATGAAATATTATGGGTAGCAGGATTCAAACTCGGTTCCCATGGGTCTGTAGTCAAATACGTTTTTGTTTGTCCCACTGGGGACATATACTGAAACAGGTTTCATAGTAAATTGTTTCCTATTTGACGTAGTATTTGTCAATATTTCATCTAGTTCTTGGTTGTAGATGAGTGAAACATACTTCAGAACATTTAGACTATCAGTCGGCAGTTATCAGCTTGTTTGGGAAAATGTTTAAAAGCCTTATTTGATTTTCTGTTCAACATAATAAATTCTAATAAAGTGAGCTAGCCTTAAAACCTAAAAAAACAGTGGATTTTATTGTATATTTTGTGCAAAAATGGCATAATGGCTTAAGCAGTTTATAACGGAATACCATATGAATTATAAAAAGTGTCATTAATGAACTATGTTATATTTGCAGGATCTGGAGTGCTTTCCAATGTAAGTAGCTACTTTAATAGTGTGTATGACCTTTGGATTTGGTTAAAAAAAACTGATATGTTTGCAAAGTAAAAGTCGCCTTACCATGAATCTTGAATGATGATTTTACCAAGACCACTTTTTTCAGGCTGCTAATATAAAGTTTATTGACCCAACCCTTAAGAATGGAGGTAAGCTCGTTTGCTATTTGCATATGAAGGAAATTCAAAATTGCGAATTACAGGTGTTCATCCAAACAAAGACCGGGTATGTTTTGATTTGATTTTCTTTCACACAGTCTACACTTACCTTAAATATTTGCACAGTTTTGGTTGCATAAATACTATATAAACAACAGTACGTGGCTAGCTTTTTACAAGTTGATCATCGAGGTGTAATTGTTGCAGTTGCACTGGTTTAACGATGTAGTTGATTTCATAACAGTCTCCATTACAGCGAGACAACTGTTAGCATACTATTGAGGTGTATTGTGTGTTTCCGACCTCACTTTCAAAATGTATATTTTACCGCGACAGGTTTAAGCACTTACTGGCGACCGTAAATGCGTGTCCTTCGGGGATCAATACAACTTTGTGCTTCTTTAACCTATGTTTTTTTGTGCCCTGTAAGATATATAAGGCAGAATAATTCAGCATCGGTGTTCTATTGTAGACAACAACCAACGCTCACAGTATCTAGTTCACCTGCACTGAGCAATTCTACATTTTCTCCAGTAAACACAACGTTGACAATTGAAGGACTGGATCATGTGTTTGCAAGTTTAATATCGGTGAAAGGGACATTGAATATGAATGAAAGATCTGAACAGTATATCTGCGTAGATGCTAACATCGGGTAAAATCAATACTTACAAATTGTTTATAGTGCGTGTATCTTTATTATTTGTTTTGCTCAGAAATTTTAACCTCATTTTTTCTTAATTCTTCTGTCAACTCATTCCTTGACTTTTGTCAAATTTGTTCCGTTTTGATCATGTAGAGATACAATTTATTAAGTTCTGTCATGGCGTTACGTATTAAATATAGTGACAATTAACACTAAGCCCCTATACAGCATTAAACGCAACAGTTGTAATGGTCGTTTACCTTTCTGAACTACTGGGAAATGAGTTTTGAATAACAGTTTATCACTTACAATATACAGATTTGATTAAAAAGGCAGAATATATTGTTTGAGAGATTTATACCTTCTTATGGTTTAATTGATTGACAGAAACGATTCAGACAGTGTTTGCATGGAGCTGGATTTTTTATCAGGTTAGTTGAGTTTGGTGAAATATGTACACACATATGTAAAGATAGTTCACGAGCTCTAGTGACGTACGTTTGTAAAATTAATTTATACAGACATCGAAATATATTTTAATACCGCTATAAGTTTGGCATATTTTGTCAATTACAGTAAGCGTTATAAAATTACATGCAGCTACATCTGCTGGAATGGATTAACGTCTGTAATACAAGTTTGGACTTATAACTATTTTAATAATTAACTCCAAACTATTCATTTCATTTCAGAACCTGGTACCTCAAAAGCAGCTGTTGTAAGTATTTCCTTTTCAAATTTCAATTCAGCTGATGTTTAAGGAATTGTAAGCATTGATTGCTTGTATACTGACTTATTTTCTTAGTGAGTTTTTACAAAGTCTTCGGAAGCTGTACCAAGGCTACTCCAAATTATACTTGTAACGATATTTTGATATGTGCTTGCTGTGTCGGTCGTCTTGGATTAATGAGACTCTCTCGTTGTGTCTTTGTTCGGCCTTCAACGCTGTGCCTTGGTCTTGATTAAATCTTGGTTAAATTAACGCGAGTCAAATGAAGCACAACAGACACGCAGCGAAGCAATCTCTGCCATCAGACACCAGATTAATTAAATCACAATTAACATTTAAAACCGTTGTCGATAAGTGCTGATTAAACATCATTCCTCGATTCAACAAACAAACATGTTCACTGTTAAATAGGGGTAATGTTATCTTAAAAGAACATCACATCTATATTTGACATAAATATTATTCTTCTGAATTGTCTTTACGTCAAATACTTAAAAAACAAAAACAATAAGAAACAAATTATACAATATACATGAACAAAACAATTCGAAGTGATTGTAGAAGGCAAAGAATACCTCAATTTAAAGATATCATTTCCAATAAGAAACAGTTTACCTGACCTTTTAAACACTTTGTGTTTTGGTATTGTATAAACATTTTGGATTTTGGCAACTCTTTTTAATTGTTTTTATGTTGCTGTTGTACAAAAACAAGGTAGTTTAAATATCAATGTAGTGTATTCATTGTGCGGTGAAATTTAAAGATTAAAATAAAGATTTGTACGTGGAATCATAAACAAAGAAATGGTATTCACAATCTAAACTGTTTGTACATGTCCTTTTTAATAACCTTTTAAACAGATGCATGGGTGAGTATAAAATACTATATAAATAAAGATACGGTAGCCTATTCGAACAGTGGACATAAAGTGATGGTGAGTTTAACTAAACTCTACCTGATTACTTTCAAGGTACGATTTATCAACCCCACACCACAAGCCCACAGTGTGTTTCGCTGTATGCCAAATACGATGTGCAACTTTCTTCTGTACACAACGTTTGACATTCCATGGTTTGCAGTTTTTATTCTACTTACTTTTCATAACATATATTCCGATTTCATTCGGCATTTTATAATAATAACTTACTATATAAGACATATTAAGGAGATTGTGTGAATATGGAATTTCTTTTGCTTATTCATTTTTATATTTGAATCTAATGATTATGCCATTTACAAAGTGTCTGTATTTTCATTTACCTATTCATAAGCAACCAAGTGAGCTCTGTTATGTCCGAGGTGACAGTACAAAGTCCTCAGCCATACGGACAAAGTGCTTGTGTTAGTGAGGTTGGATTTGAGTTTGCAACAGAGGGGCAACACGACATTTGCTTCATGTCAGCGTAAGTATTACCTTTTGTTTCATCCGGACTACACGCTTTTGTACCTCAAAACATTCAAACATCATAATTCAGAAGATATGATCCCAATACAAATTAAACTGCTTCTATCGTGAAAGTTCTCTTTTGGCTCTGTTTAATCAATCGCATTTCTCCAACTATATGATTCAATTTGCAGGGTTTGATATTTTCCAGATAGGCATGTGTCAAACATTTACAAGATATCACACTCGATGTCCAGCCTTCTTATGACAGCAATATCCTACATCTAAAGTTTTCAAGACATATGGATGAAACAAATACTTTCAAACTATAGTACAAAGAAAATTGCTATCTGTTCAAATCGCCATTTTGTTAAAAAAAAACATATGCAATCTGACATACTTTTCTATTGCAGTAATTCCGACTATCAAGAAATATGTTTCACCGTCGATGTGTATAGAGATGCCGCAGGTATAATTTGTGCTGTATGTTAAAGTTGAATTGTATAAGTATTGAACATAATTTAACATTCAGTTATTTTGTTTGTCTCGAATGTTTTGATTCACAGATTATTCCACTTTTTCTGTTTACATTCAGTGACCTGTCTCAAACTAACATGTGTATTTCAAAACGTTAATACGTGTAGGTGTTATAAAATGTGATTACAAGCGTATAAACACGTAGAGAACGCAAATACTAGTATCAAAATTACCAATACTGATGTTCATTTTAATAGTGACTTTTGTGTTGTCGCTTTGTAAAATTAGTTTTGTTATTATGTTGCTTATTTGTGCAAATTCAGATCCTTGCAAAAGTACACCGTGTAAGAACAACGGACATTGTTTTCGCAATACGTCCGATACGTTTGTGTGCCGGTGCATGGATGGATATACGGGACACCAGTGTGAGAAAGGTAACACTACATGTATATGTATATGTGTGTTTGTTTTGCATTTTATTGTATTCTTGATTTTGGTGTTGATGTTGCTGTTTTAAACCGAATTGCCATTCACTAATGCAAAAGGTCATCTGAATCTATTATACTATTATTGTTACATATTTACGCTGCATCAATAGACAGCATATCGTGTAAGTTATCAGATCTTATTTCATGTTTTTCTTCTTTTTTATAGGGCCCTGTAGGACCAGTGACAACCATTGCCAAAATGATGGCGCTTGTTTTATTGACGCAAACACAGCTACATGTGTTTGCAAGGCAGGGTTTTCAGGACTTGACTGCAGAACAAGTAAGACATTTTATTCTTAAAAAAACAACAATATATTTTCAATTATTTTGTCATTTACGCATCATTTTCCAACAAGGAAGCATTTATTGTTTGTTTACTCGATTCCATCAGTAAGATAATTGTGCTAAAGGGGAAAAGGCACATGAAGTTTACATTGAAACATGTTTCATTGTTGCTCGTGTTTGAAGTGTGCTTTCGTTATTTTCCAAATAAATAATCATTGGAGCTAAAATATTTGATGCACCATCTATGAACAATATTCAACCATGAAAGTGAAAACTGCAAATAAGTTTTAAAGTTTTGAGGCACAGTTCCTGCTACGGCAGCTGTTTTTTGTGGAGAAATATTTGCATAAAGACATTTGCTTCGGGCAATTGTTACGGAATATATATCTCATTTTGGTTTTGTTGCAGACGACATTCAAAGCAACCCTATGGCGTTTATAACAGGGGTAATATGCATATGATTCAATTTGCTACACTGTTACTATCTTGTATTTTATGGAATTTAATGGAATTATAACTAAATTGTTTTCTTACTATAAATTACAATTTAATTTATGTTTATAATTTAAGGCAAATTTTATACCTTCCACAATGCCTACCGATGTGAACTGTAACAGGAATAGGAAGTGTGGATTTTCGGTCAACTTTGCCGGTATTTTCCAAAAAAATGAAAGGTTCGAATGAATTTCGTTTTTTATATTATAAATATATTATTATAGACATTAATATATATATTAATATTGTTGTTAAAGCCAGCAAGCCTATGCAGTGTCGTGTACTATATGACGCGTACGTTAAGCCGTTTTAGTGTATGTACATTTTCATTATAAACGTACTATAAAGATGGAATAAAAGTACTCAAAAGTTATCAATATATATATATGTGTATGTATGTGTGTGTGTGTGTGTGTGTGTGTGCGCGCGCGTGCGCGTTCGCGTGCGTGTGTGTGACATTCTAAGCATTTGTTCTTTATGTTGTAGACCTTTAGTTGTACAAGGCTACGTAAGCGCTCCTTTAGAAGATACAGAAATTAAGATTACGCAGTTACCCGCCTCTGGCAGCTTTTTGTCCTCCGTCTCTTTTCTTCCCGTTGAGATTGGAAATTTTGTTATGTGTCTCCAAACGCTCAATAAACAAAGGTATGTAATCAATATGATGATACATTACAACAAATGGATAAGGCTAATGGTGCAATGGAAATTACGGAGTTAAGATCCATCATTTATCTACAGTCTTGTTACAAACATTGATAGACACTGAAGTTCACATGCCAACAGACAGGAATAACGCTTATAAACATTACAATATCGCTGCCAATAATTGTTTCAGTTACCGCCTTGGAACGACAATAGCCAACGTGGACGAACATATTATAATTATCATCATTTAATTATAAGTCTGCAAGTAAAATTCATTTCACTTTATAAGAACAATCGTTTATATTAACATGTTAAGTTTTCTGGTAAATGTCCTGAATGCATTTGTTTCATTTAAGAATAAACAAGGACGAGGTATGCATCAAGATCCACGTCATCGATGGTACGTTAAGGCATTGTTTTCAAGCACTCTATAAGACATCCAATATTTATTCAATTTTACACCATATTTTAATTTTGCCAAATTGTTTGGATTCTGATATTTCCTTTTCACGCCAAACAATCATCAGAGCTTTAACAATTTGTTTTGCGTTGAATATGGTCAAACTCATAGATTGTGGAGCAGTGAGATTTGGTCTATTACATTTCCTTTTTTAAAGATTATACGCGCAAGTCGGAACTTTTACACAGTATAGATTATGTTTTGTTTTTACTTCTCAACAAATATCAAAAATCGAATCGTAATCAACTTGCACAAGTTGGTAGATCTTCATGTTGAAAAAATAGCATCTGGATAATCGTTCAGTAGGTTGAACGGTTTCGGTTATATATTTGAAATTCCTAGTATCAACACAATACAAGAGGTTATTTATCCAATGATTACTGGACGTGTTACCACTAATACGAGTTAAATATACGCTTTTATGTTTAAAGGTGTATCGTACGTTTACGGCGACTCGGTATGTATTCGTCTTTGTTAAGTCGTTATATAACATTTTGTTCTATTGTTCTGCTGAACCAAAAACACTTCAGAACGGGTTCACTATTTGTCTTAAATGTCTATGGGGTATGAAATTGATATACATTGTTCAATGTTGTTTTTTTTCATTTTGCGTAATATTTATACAGCATTCTTAGCCTTAACATATAGCATATTGAATATATTCTGCCATCTTGTGGAAACTTTATCTTCCCAATAAAGTAAGAACTTTTATCTTAAGATTAATAAAGCTATCTGGAGCACAATTAAATATCTGCGTCACGTTATCCTCTGTACTGTATCTTTGACGTGCATTAAAATGAATAATATTTCATATTAGACTAAGCCACACTTCATCTTTCCGAGCCTTCAACCGGACTCCAAGATGGAGTGCAAGGAAGGAACCTCCTGTCATGTCATTTATACTGTAACGCCTGGAGTCGGACACGAGCTTTCATGGTAACTTGGCCACATAATACATGATATGAATATACAAGTTATCTTATTAACAAATATTCAATGTTCAACCGGAAGCCAAGGTTAATATAATGGCATTCTCAAACCTAGACGTTCATAAACGACATTGTTTTAATTGCATATAACTGCTGGTTATATATTTCCGTAATATTGACTTTTGAAACAGTGATTATCAAAAACGTATTGGTCAATTTAAAGAAATCATACATTAATAACAATTACTGTTAATTATTCCAGTGTCGACGTCAAGGTTGAGAAAACAGATATTGAACATATCCATGTATTCTCTGACTGCGACCCGTGCACAGAAGGGTCGTCCACCAACGGAAACTGTACGGTTGATCTGGCGTTCAGACCAGACTCAGGGGACACAGGGAATAAGCTGATTTGTCTGGCAACTGCCAGGACCGTGTTCGTATACTTATAATTATGACCGTTACTCTTTGATTCCTACTTAATACTAGAAACCAGTGTGTTGGAAATTTCAGCTCGTGTTGCTGAGCATCAGTTGATTTACATCATAGTCGACAACTACCTTACAACGATATGCATATATTGTTTTGCAAAACCAACACTAGATATCGATAAATCTATGTTTAAATTTTGCCGATAATTAGCATTAATACATTCTATACAAATATATATATATATATATATATATATATATATATATATATATATATATATATATATATATATATATATATATATTCACTTTTTAATTATCTTTTCATTTGTTTCTAATAGGGGACAGATACACGGCGAAGATAGGTGTTTTAATGTGTCTGTACTTGCAACTACTGATAAATCAGGTAAATGATATTGCCAAAAGATTACACATTACATATTGTATACATTATGTATCGTTATTTGAAACGTTTTTGTTAAACGTAAAGAATGAATTTTGTAAACCATTTCTATTTGCGTATATTAGCAACAACTGGCGGTTGCAATGCGTTTCCTTGTCAACATGGAGCATTTTGTGACGGTCATGATCCAAATGATCCCGTATGTTACTGCAAGAAAGGGTTTTCCGGAACCAAATGTGATCTAGGTACGTTTATTCAACCTAAAATTGACGGTTATGCCTTGCGAAATCACACAAGTATCTTTACACAAAAATGATTTAAATGTAATTACTTTTATTTCAATGAGGCTTATAGGTCCGAGAATTTCTTTGGCGAATGTAGTGAATTGCCACTCCTAATGCACCCTAAGCAGATTACTGAATAATTTGAACTATGTGACTTTGTCTCTCAGCAATTTGGACCAATGGTATGTTACATTTCATGACTAATGTTGTATTCGGAACCCTTCCTCTCATTTTTTGAACATATAACCACCTAATTAATTTCATTAAATGCTTCAAACGATTGATTTATTCCTTCTTTAGGCGCTCCGCCAGCATCAACTGGAGGTGGCATACAATCGGTTCGTATTCGTATAATATACCGTTGTCGAACCTATGTTACACTTTAAATCATGTGAGAAGTAAAATTTAACAATGCTGCTTACCTTTGTTCAGATTCACTTTCCATTGATAATGGCAAAGAATATATGCATGATACCGAAATTGTGTATGCAAGGTAACTGTGTATGAAAATTTGTGACTATATTGACTTTTGATACTGACCATACTGAGTAATAACTTTAATTCAAAACGCCACAGACGTTCAGTGGAGACATTGACGCAGTTCCATCCGGTATTCAGTGCAAACAAGGAGAACTCTGCCTTTTCCCTTTCAATATTTGCAGCTTGTCATCGTAAGTGATCTTAAAAGGGAATACTCTAAATGCTTCGAAATATACAAGTATGGCGAATACGTTGTAACTAATTAGTTTGTGTCCTCTATAGTTAATAACGGGCGCATCATATATCATCCACATAAATTTACCGCCTTAATTCACAAAAGATATTGAGCTTGTTAGGGCGAGATAAAAAAAAGAGATAACATCTCTTTCTGAGATAAATTGATTACTGTGCACTAACATAACAGTCATGAAAATATGAAAGGTATATGGTATGTTGGCTTAATTTTGTTTGTTATGTTGTAATTATCTTTAGGTCGACTGTTGAGGTTGATGTTGGCTTCGTGACTCCGAATCTGATTGTTGGAGATATACAGATGAGTGGCACCTCTGACTGTAAGACTGGTACCGCGAAACTAATTGCAACAGAAACTGGTGAACATAGATTTTGCATTCAATCCAGCAAACAAGGGTACGTTACACTTTTCGCTTTAAATGTATCCTTTAGATACACCTCCTCATTACCATAAAGATTTCATCATTATGTGCCACATCTGTGTTTCATTTCAGACATGTGGAAGATGAGATATGCCCAACAGTCCAGATTTCAGGTATTATTAAAAGCTGTTTTATGTTACCAATTTTAAAAGAATCAATTTAGATATAGCCAAATATTGCTTCACATTTCGAAATCGGTACAACGAAAATGCATTTAAAACATATGCAAGTCTGTGTGTTTGTTTTACAGACGGTGAATCCGCAGCTCCAGTTGACCCGGTAAGACATTAAACAGCATATATAGATACTTGTTATCCTATACTTGGAAATATCCCAATATTGTGCCATCCTACAGGTGTGAATATCATTATATTGTGTTTTCCAAGACATGAGAGTATCACAAAATTGAGGCATCCCAGAACGGTAAATGTCAAAGTATTGTGTCTTCCTAGATGTGTAAATAATGTTTCGCTTTCCAGACCTGTGAATATTGTAATACTGAGTCTATCATACTATCGTGGTTTTTTGAACCAATATTTTGCAAAACAGTATATGTTTTAAAAACATGTAATTTTAGTCATATTCATATGTAATTACTTGAGTTGGCCAGTGCGACCAAATACATTTCAAATGAATTTTTAAAATCAAGCCTTTATAGTTTTGTACAATGTGCTTAACTAGCTGTCCATGATATATGTGTTTAGTACAAAATGAGATTCAAGAGACCTTTTATACTTAAACAGCTGAAGCCATACTTCCTACCACCAACATACGAAACAGGCGTGATAATTTCTTGCAATAGGAATAACCCTTGCTATATCACTGCTCACTTTACTGATGGCGCAAAGTTAAATCTTTTGAATACATGGTAATACCATTCTTTTATATGACTATAAATGTGATTTCTGGTACAGTTTTTTTTAAATGTGTTGATCTGATTTAATTTTTTTACTAAGTTTTATTTTTTCAACCGGTTTGTCTTATGAACTGTACTACTTTTGCCATCATTCAGCCCGAGCATCATAGACAGCAGCCCTGAGCTGGTGGAAGGGGTTCACGTGTTTGAGCCAGAACAGGTCACTGGAGAATGTACCAGCGATATAACTTACATTGCACCATCCAGTATGTCGACTGGAGACTCTTTTAAACTGTGTCTCACGGTGGCCATCCCAGGGTATAAAGATAGTGGATCACCTTGTTTAATGCATTGTTTTTGGTTTTCAACATGAAACGATAAAACCGTATATTATGTTTTGTAATATTTAATTTGATTTTATTAATTTGTGATAAACGATTTATTCTCTCTGTGTTTAGTAAGCGAGGAGAAGAACGATGCTTCACAATAACAGTAGAAAACAATGTCGTTGATAAAGGTATAGTATGCAAGAGTTTGTCATTTTCAATTAATTTGCTGTAACTTGTGACTGTGTATCATTTATAAGGTGCCTATTCCTGTATACCATTCGACAAAATTGTGAAGTTATTAAACTTGTTTATTTTTTTGCAGTATCGGGTCCTTGCAAAAATATTACCTGTCACGGAGGCTCCAAATGTGTTTCTGACCTAGATTCCAACAACGGTCAGTGCGTTTGTGCAAAAGGCTTTAGTGGAGCAGATTGTTTACAAGGTATAAACGTCTGAATCGAACATTATTTTTCGAATCGCTTGTAGTTTGTATGTTTCTCTACTCATAAACGGTAAGCACGCCTCTTGCTATCTGATTATCTTTTAAAACACAATTATAATTTACAGTTACTAATACTTCAAAAGATCTACCGGGTGTTATAAATCATCCTGCTTCTACACCAGACGCGCCTCATTTTGATGGATCTAGCGCCCTTCCTAAAACAACCAATTGTCAGGTTGGAAACCCATGCAAAATTTCTGTGCCCTACATTGGATTTGCTAATAAACCGTAAGCTAATGTATCTATTCACGTTCTATGACGGTATGTTTTAGGATTCATGGTATAATACTTTAAAAGAAATATGAGATGCCATACATACAGACACACATATCGGTGATTATAACTTTACAATCATATGCCAACTAATTTACAATTTGAACTTGATTTTTTCCCCATTTTATTTCGATAGTATAATTACAAATAGCGAACTGAGCGATCCATGTCCATGCACTACATCTTAATAACGTGTATTTTTATTATATCCTTTTATATTAAATGATATTCAATTCAAATGTATTTTGTTATTCTTAATGTTTCAAAACAAGACCCGTGCCAGGAAAGTGTGACCTGATAATTCTCGGTAACAGCGCCAGATCTCTAGGCACAAGCAGCTTAAACCATCCTTCCGAACACATGCTAATGACAACCGTGAACGCTTCTTCTGCGGGATCACATCGCTGTTGTTTTCAAACTACAACAAACGGAACTAAAGAAGGGTAGGCAGCTTGATAGGTTTACCTCAACAGAATGCATCCCTGTTTAGTTGGTGTTGTTTGTTGTATGACCAGGCACAACTTTTCAGAATATATTATATGTACATTGGTACACGAATAAAACAAAGTCATATGTCGATTTTCACGAAATGTTTAATCGTCAATGAGTCTACAATAAGATATCGGTGCTTACTCGATAAAATGTATTGCGATCTTACAATGAAACAAACAAAACTTATCTCTATAATTATTGAGTGCATGCAAGTTTTTGTTTAAAAAAGTTCATGATTTAAGCATGTGTGCATCGGGACATAGTATTTAAAATGTGGTATGTGTTTGAGTCACTCAGTTTACTATTTCGCAAGCGCAAATCAACATTCAGAATAGTGGTCAAGCACGACGAAGTGATACAACCCAACAGATCAACTTAAAATGTCTTAACCTATTAACTTCGAACCTATTCCAGGGTAAACGTTGACGAAATTTGCTTCCATGTGGATATTCAGCCACCAGGTACAGTACTTATATAAATGCTCAAGGTTGACTTAATGTCTCACTTTATATATGAACATAGCACATTATAAATACGATATGAGTAAAGAAGAATTGCCATATTAAGGAAGCTTTCTTGCAAATATAGAGACTATGATTTGTTCACGTTTCAGATACGTTGACAACGTTACCTACACCGGTAAACTCTGTAAGTTACATCAAATATATTACATATGAATAACAATTCATACATTGTAAGTAGAAGAGTGACTTATCTTGACCCCGTCAGATTTACAATATTCATATGATAAAAATGTTCAGATGTATGGTGATAGCAAATTTCAGATATTAAGTGTTGATAGATTAAACATTTTACACGTTATAAAACTTGGCATATCTTCATAAAAGGGTAATTTATATCCTCCTTCAACTTTGTTTAGGATTGTCAGCTTTGTTAGCAGACACATTCAATCTTTTCTTCTGCTATGCCTTTGTCCAACTCTAGTTTTGTTTGCAGAGTCATTCAACGTTTTCTCCTTCAATGCCTTTGACCAACTCTAGTTTTCTGTGTCAAACGGACTCGTCCTGTCATTTTAGTGTTTCAACGGAAAGCAACAATGGAAAATGGTATGTTATAGCGAATAATTCAAAGCAATATTACCTTTTAACTCTAATTTTGTTCGCTAGTTATGCCTGTAATATCATGCTCCACCAGTATGTATTCAGTTTATACGTGCTTTGATATATTTTTGATTCTAAGCCAATTCAAGAAGTTTAATTTTTGCAAGGACAAAAATATTTTACTAAGTGTTTAAACTTTCTCTTGCCATTGCAGCGACCAGGTGCGACAGTGTGGCAATGGATTGCCTGGCTCACATGTGTTCACAACAAACTTAGTGGACAACGCATGTGTAACGGACATCAGCTACCATACGTCTACCTCAACCGTCATGCCGCTGTGTGTTACAGCCGGGTACGTGTTGGTTTTTAACATTCATTTTGTGAACGTTGTCTATGATTCCATTTTCAGCCGGACATGTTGTACAATCCTTTCAGATTCAGTGTATGACATCGTGTTATATCTTTTAGCTCAGACGTTAAACGTTTTGGTTACACTTGATTTGCTTTATTTTGTAGGGCAAAGGGAGAACAAAGAACATTTCTGATAGAAACAAAGATAACTAACGGTAAATAAAAATGATATCCTAGTTTTTTTGTGCACAGTTAAGGCAATAAAGTAATCCTATCCAAAAAGGTCCTATTTGTATAAGTGTTCATGCTTGCAAATCGTTTTTACTTAATATTCATATTGCATTACACGGTACATATTTGAGTTGTTCGCCTTAATTGAATTTAGACCTGATTTTACATATACGTATTTAGAATACGGCAAGTGTCAAAAACTTCATTGTATGAACGGTGGAACGTGTTTGTCAGACGAGACGGCCGCACGATGTCAGTGTCCGCCTGGGAGAACGGGACAGAACTGTTCCATAGGTAACCGCATTCGTATCTTAAATGTTAGCCTATTAAGATAAATGTGTAAAAAAAGACGACTGACAAACGCAGAAATTTATATAAGGAGTACGAGGTGTGGTTATGTGAAATAATATGAAAAGTGACGATAGGTTTAAACTATACAAATGTAGTTATTCAGTGTATCGAAAACAATCGAAAGCAAGCACTCCATCACAATGAATATATTCTTAAAGCAAATTAATAACAATACTCAATAATAAATAATACTCAAAATAACGAACTGAGATGAGCGGTCTTCTAGCAATCTTTTCTAAAAAATTCCCTTCATTAATTTATAAATGCAGCACTTGAGCTAGTGAATCGAAGTTTCAATCTTTCCAAGAGTTCCAAATTTTGTTTTTAGTGGTTGCTTGCACTTCAAAAATAAGGACTAGATAGACTTGAATTATATTAAGTTATTGCCATGGCAGTCACCACACCCATGATGGCCCGTATCGTTAATAATGACCATGTTTTTTTTCTAATATTTCCGTTGAAACTCCCCTCCCTTCTGTATTATAAACGTGTCCAGCAATGACAGTGCGGTAAGTACTTGTGTTGACATGGGAATAAAGCAAGTGTTACACGAGTGTTAACTGTAATACTGATAACCTTTGAAGGTTATATTCGTATTGTCTTCGAAGGTGCGCATGTTTACTACCTTTACATCGCACCGCTTGCCCCAAGACAACGATACTCGACCCTTGTCATTTAATCACACGAGTTGTGGCTGTGGCTTGACTTAATATTCATGTGCTTACAGAGGTTAATGAGTGTGAGAGCAACCCTTGCAAAAACGGGGGCTCGTGCACGGACCTGGAATCCTCCTTCGCTTGTAACTGCGCTCCAGGATACACCGGAACAAATTGTCAATTAGGTCAGGGCTATAGTTATTTATATCAACATTTGGTGTCATTGTAGTGGGTATGTAAGCTAAAACCAACACATAAACAATAGTTTTTTTGACATTTTAATATTCCTTTTGGTGAAATACCAAGTCATTTTCACTGCTATTATTTTCACTGCAGTTGAAATATCACATTTTCACTACTAGTTTAGATTTTTGTTCCGCTATTTCTTAATAACATATTGTACTGGGTTGAATATTGCTAAAATAACTTCATGAGGTTTTATCACACGATTTTCAAATTGAAGCGGATCAAATTAAGCATCTAGGAAACAGTAGTATTGTTCACTTGTATTCCGAGAAATCTTTTTTGTTCGCTCATTCGAGTTCCAATTAACGACCTAGTGTACCGTGCCGGGGCTAGCTTGTTTTCAGCTTTATGTTGCAGTTTTCCTCTTGGCTACTAAGCCGTTTGATTGGAAACAAATCATTATAAAGTACACACAACCGATGTTCTTACTTACAGATGTGGACGAGTGTTTCCAGGTGGGTGGCGGAAGTCCTTGTCAGCACGGGGGCCAGTGTGTTAATGACAACAGCATGTACATATGTAACTGTTCGAACACCGGGTACACGGGCAAAAACTGTCAAAATGGTAAGGTGCAACAGTAAAAAGGAACTACATTTCACAGATACATTGAATTGCATGGTCCTACCACAGTGTACTCTAAGTTTAAAATAATATTATTTTATTAATATTCGAAATATAAATGGGTCAGTTGTAATGTTCCTTTAAAATGTATGAAGTGAGGTGTCCGAAAAGTTGGAGAAGAAGGCAATTTAAAGAATGGGTGCTTCCGTGCATAAGTATCTTCCATGGAAGAGAGTGTAAGATAGGTGTATCCCAACAAGAGCGTAGGATGTTTTGCAAAATATTGTAAAAATGTATTTCAATTTACTGAACATACGGGTACTTTTCTATCTTTGCCCTTCGGCATGATATGAATTTCAAGCAGGGCAAAATTATAAGTATCTTCCATGGCCGAGAGTGTAAGATAGGTTCATTCCGACCCGAGCGTAGGGTGTTTTGCGGAAACGAGGTTTACCGAGTTTCCGCAAAACACCCTGCGCGAGGGTCGGGATGAACCTTTCTTACACGAGCGGCTGGCTATGGTAAATGCTTTTTCTCCCACCTCATTTAAACAAAATTAAGTAAAAATGTATTTTTTGCCGGAACTCTTTTGTGCTTTAGTTACTGAAAATAATTGCGTACGGATATGCAATAATTAGTGGTTGTCATGGATATTCGCGCAGTGATTCAGAGTATGTAAATGGTCTGATCGGTCTTTAAATAGTTCTAAGAAGAGTGAAGCATTATTTCTTGAAAGGTGCGTGAAAACTGTTTTCTGGTGATATTTGAAGGAGAAATAATTAACTCGCGTACTAAATATTGCCACCAGACAAGGTTTCCATGATGCTACAGACGACAGTCTTCAACAAGGGAGGTAATTACAATGTGGTGACCATTAAAAGAAGTTCCATACGGGCATTTTATCTTCTCCCGTGGGCAAGATAAGAATTTCTAGCATGGTTAAATTAATTGATCTACTTATCTGAGGTGGGAGACATTTGGATCTTCTTTTCTTTGGTGGGAGAAAATTACTTACCAAATCATTTTTGAAATGAAAACGTGTCTGTAATGGTATTTTTGTTCACAGACATTGACGAATGTTTGTCGACGCCATGTTTAAACGGTGGTAGATGTAGCAATGGCGCGAACAAGTACACGTGCACATGTGTAATCGGCTGGACAGGCAATAACTGTGAAATAAGTAAATGAATTATTACCCAAATTAACGATATTGTATTACTTGTTTCGGAGCATACAAAATTGTGTCGGTATTAGAGTTTCTTAAAACGAATTAAACAAGAAGCCTTCACTTGGCAATTGATTTGATTGAACATTATGCAACGCAAAATATGAACATCCATTGACTTTTTAGCAAACAAAAAAACGTGAACACGAAATCTAAATTGAATTCAATTTTTTAACCATTTATAATGTTCATGTTTATCCAGACGTGGATGATTGCGTGAATCATGCGTGTGAGAACGGCGCCACCTGCGTGGATGGTGTGAACATGTACCTTTGTTCCTGTCCGCTTGGATACACGGGTGTACATTGTCTAGATGGTGGAATATTTTTTATTTATTTTTATTTTTTTAAATTATTTCATATTAACGATTAATTTAACAAGATATAAAAATATAAAAGCGTTTAAAGGATGTAGGTGCCACAACGGTGCTAATGCCTCTTTAGGATTATATTTATAAGCAATAAAAATCGAGTCCAAAACCTATTTTGAGTGCCCCCTTACTGTAACCGCTTAGTGCATGTCATCACCTAAGAATATGTTATGCAAATTGATGAAATTTTAATGCAATTAGCCAGTTTTATAACATTAAGTTATAAACCTTTATACACTAAGACATATAAATTGCTTTTATTTCGCAAGTGTATGCTAGTGTAGTGTTAATTAAATAAATCTAGATTTTACTATTATGAGTAGGTAAAGCAAGCCACTTAGAAAAAACATTTCCATTGTACTGCGCAAATGATATCGAGAATAATCTATTTCCCTCGGTTCGTCACCGTTATTTCATTCGCACTATTTTAAACCGCATAGCATCATACGTATCATTTTGTAACCCAGGCGCAATTATTCCTTTAACAAGTCGTGTCAAAAAGGAGATGTGGCGATACCTGATTTCGATCTGTAGGCCTAAACTATAACTTGAAGTATCTTAGTTTCATATAGTATTTTCAAAAACATGTTAAGTAGCTGTCCTCAAACTTGTATCAACAGTTGACCCGCACGCTATTGACGATTGTACTTCCGGTCCTTGTCGGAATGGCGGACGATGTTTAGACGGAGACCACGCGTACACCTGCGTGTGTGTTCCGGGGTACACGGGGCCTGAATGTCAAGAAGGTTTGATGGAATCCCTACATTATGTGGAAAAACACACGACTGTCATTGTCTAATTTTTCCGAACTCTATACGATTTGTAAACATGCAAATCATTCGTATCGAAATTTGATAACGGGGCTTATGAGAAGAGCAATCAGATTTATTTGCAATTTTAGTTCTATACCAACTCTCAGTGAATTCCTTGTAATAATTATTATGGCTTTCATAAAAAAGATTTAATTGATATGTCTCGTAGGCGTTGACGAGTGTGCCGTCCAGCCCTGCCTTCACGGCGGCTCGTGTGTTGACGGCATCAACACGTACACGTGCAAATGTCTGCCCGGGTACACAGGGGTCAACTGTGAAACTGGTATGTGACCAAGATTTAGTACTTCAAATGTTATTTATTCAGCGTTTCTTTTCACAGTAATTAAAGCAATGAAGTTCAAAACTGCTTATGCAGTCAACCTTAAATAAAAAAAAATAATACTTTGATAGAGTTTCGTAATAGGAGAATATGCATGTGACTGTTTAATTTTAAACTTCTTTTTATTACAACGATCGTGAAACAAAGGTATTTCAACATTATATTAATCACTCTCGTTGGCACGATGTTATGAGAGAATGTGGTCTTGTGTTTTGGGGAAAGCCGGAGTATCAGGAGGATACCCACTTGACCGGCTTAGTGACCACAAACCAAACTCACATGCGCCCAGGCCGGGAGTCGAGCCCGTGTCGCCTAGGTGTGAAGCGAGTGCGCCAACAACTCCTCTAACCGGACAACATGATTACTGCACTTATAGTTTCTTTAGCAACCTAACCTTAGAGAATTAAATTTGTTTGACATTGTGCTAGATGTGTTCTCTCCTTTTATAAAGATATTGATGACTGCTCCAACTCACCTTGCAAGAATGGGGGTAGCTGCACTGATGCATTGAACGACTTCTCCTGCAGCTGTGTTGCTGGGTTCACAGATAAAACATGCTCTACAAGTACGAACTGACATGTATTATATTGTTCTTTGTAATTTTATTTCATTGTGAAGAATGACGAAGCAGTTGGTGTAATTAAAAACATATGCATAAAGAAAACTGTTCTGTATATCTGTGTTAGAGACCCAACGGGGATTTGTGTAATTTATTTTACTGTGTCATATGGTATAAAGTAACCTTTACACAGTGTTTTTGCATACATCTGATATTTCCCGATGGGGAGATAAAAAATGCAACTCCAAACACTTCACATCAAGATACATGTATCTGTTCTAGACATCGACGACTGTGCGGCGAACCCTTGTGTGCATGGCACGTGCCAAGACGGGCTGAATAAGTTCACGTGCACCTGTGTCCAGGGCTACGACGGACCCACATGTGATCACAGTACGTCACCGAGTCTTTCATGGCTAGATACACTAACTATTTGCGATTTATTACGCAATGCATCACTTTACGGCTTTCTTCGGCATGGTGTGCTATGTAAGGCTGCATAGAGCCCCTAACGGCGATTAAAGAACCGTGTAGAGCTCCTATTCCATAGAGCTTCCGATGAACTGAACGAGTCAATATGCCTGGTCGTCCCCCATTTACCTCCCTTGTTATAAGATGTCATACATCGGCACACCATGAAAAGCGCAGAGATTTGTTTATTTGCTTTTGTTCTTGAGCTTTACTTTCGATATCAGTACTATAAAAAGTTCATTAAAACGCGTGTTGACCTCTTTGTATTGTTATGATATTGTTATAAGTTGTTTTAACAAACACTTTAACAAACACGGTAAGTTTTCTTTCTTTTTTCTTTCCAGTTAAAAATCCTCTTTGCTTAACATGTCGATTACAGTATTGTCCAAGAGATCATTGTCGCGATTAACAAGGTTTTTTTCTTCGAAATAAAGACGCTCTAGGTCTAGAGCTCACGATGCGTTGCGTGTTCTATGTGGTCCTACACAGTGCTCACAGATATATATATATATATTAATATAAAATAGTAAAAATACCGTTTTAATACTAACAAAAAAAATCGAAAAACATAGTGGAAATAGAGTTTATATTTAAGGAGCAATAACCTAATTTTTTTCAGATGTGAATGACTGCAATCCGTCGCTCTGTAGTAATGGTGGCACGTGTATCGACCTCGTGAACGCGCACATGTGCGTGTGCGCCGCAGGTTTCACCGGCTTAAACTGTGCAATCAGTGAGTACATTCGTGAAGGATACGAAGTAAACATGAATATATTTAATCGATCGTATAAGTGTTTTGTTTAATGAATATTGTTTTGATTTATCTACTATTAATATTAGCCTGTAAATAATAAAATGCACGTATGTTTCTTTTACATACAATTTCTGACAGCAATTTGAGATAGATTAGGAACGTTAATACTGCGAGAATCAGAGAAGTTTCATACTGCTTCTACTTTGATATATTCGGTCAAAAAACATGCTATAACGTATTAAAATATCGGTATTCAAAAACAAAACCGATTAGTCAGGTGTGTTTAAAGTTTTTTGAAAATGTAATTTTTTGCCTACCCTATTATGTCGGTGAAATAGTATTCTTTTATCAATCACAGCGTCAAAAACTTGCTTGATATGGGTAAGGGCCTGGCGTCAAAAGACACAAATATTGATCATCTTTTTGCCACCTTGACCCGCAAAATGTCAAGTTCGACATCAGCCATTTTCTTGACATCCGTGTGAGTTATGCAATGTTTGTTCAGTGGTAACGCGTTGCAAGCAACAGGAACAACTCAATCGACAGAGAAGTGTCAAACCGCTTTTACATTATATATTTGTAAAACAGTCATGCTACAACGCGTGTAAATATCGGTATTACAAAACGAAGCAAATCTGGGTCAATGGTGTTTAACGTTTTTGACAAAATGTAAATCCTTAAAAAACACATATCTTAATCATCGTTAAGTTAATCTTCCAATTCAATCTTTTCTTGACAACCGTGTCAGCTATACATTTTTTGTTCTGTTGAAATGTGTTGCATCAAGATCCGCCCAAGAACTTGAAGTATTAGTGCCTCTAACACAATGAACCATTTCCAGACTGGACACAGGCGCTCTTCGTCGTTTCAATCAGACTAAAAGTCATCTGATCTAAAGTATATAGACCATGAATATGAACACGCCTTTTGCATTTACATGGCTATTACCAACGGATTTTGTTCATAATACGTAATGAAAAAGAGCATGTATAGAGGTTAGATTATTTGATACTGCGCAAAAACGAACTCGGTGAGGTACCCTTTCTTGATATCAGGCGGTTTGTAATAAAACATTGAATACATGTATTTAAAAAAATCAAAAATTAAACGAGCAGTTATTTTTTCAAGAATTAAAGAAAGGTGCACTTTTTTCAGCGAAACACGACGCCGTTTTTCCTGCGAAAAATGACGTTAAAGACGAATTTTAAATAAATAACGTAAAACAAGAGAACGAAAAATATATGTGCGTGAACGTTTTCCCAAAACGCACTTGAGGTTTAAATTTCTTAGCGGTAAACGAAGAATTGGTAAAACTGTCGGTTATTGTAGTTGGAACGCAACATATGGGAGACGTCTCAAAATTGACGTCAGTGGTATATTTTGAGGAGTCATAGTTTCAAAACTGTTCCGAATATTGAAAATGTAAAAACAGTCCCTAATTGGGCATATGCTATTCTATTCGTTTACCAATTTTCAAACAGTAACTCAGTAAAAATCATAGTCGCGTTCCACCTTAATAACTGACCCTGATGAACGTTGCGGTCATACATCGACGTCATGAATGCAAATCATGGTGTCGCGTCATTCTAAACACTGTTAACATTGTGTAATTGTTATCAAATCATAAATATCATAGTTCGAATCACAAGTACTTTAACCTCGAGTGGTGAATGCGAAAAGTTTCTGTGACATTAAATAAAGAAGGAGATAGAACCTTTTCGCTTTCACCCCTCGACCTGGACATTCAAAAAGCTGGTTTGTTACCTTTTTACTTCACCTTTACGTGTTTAACAGGAATAAAAAAAGTATTCAACTTAAACTTACAATAATCATTTGAATTTGGTAGCAGTATCACTGGCTTATTTTATATGGTATAATATAAGTTATATCAGTTTCATATTTTATCATACATTGCAGATATTAACGAGTGCCTATCCAATCCCTGTCTAAATGGGGCTACATGTACTGATGGTATCAATAGTTACACGTGCGCATGTGCAGCAGGATACACGGGCCAGAAATGCCATCTGGGTATGATTATCATTAAAATATTCAAATATGCCATCCATTTAAACGCAGCTAAACATGTACATGTCCCATGCTACAATGTTATCAGCGTTATGATGAAGTTTGATCGGTAGGCTCGAAATCTACTCAGGCGAAGTCTGTGTCCACTTCCCGTTTTGTTATGTTTTATTTTTTCCATAGTGATAAATGCTCATATGTTTGCAATGTTAATGGCCAAAGGCAATATGCCGATTTGCCAACAAATTTTGCTAACCTTGTGTTTTTTTCATATATATGCATCATATGTATAATACCTTATTTGTTTTTATATGTCAAAAACAATCAGACATACATACCTGTTTCGTTTGTATAATGGCAATTCCTCTTGACTTAAATATCATCTGTAAATAAAGTAGTGATAAATAATACAGCAAATTTTCCTTATCCAGTCGACAGTGATGATTGTCAGGCGAACACTTGCGAGAATGGCGGTACTTGTCTGGGTACCCCGGGCGCCCATGTGTGTAAATGTGGCAACGCCTGGGCAGGACCGGCATGTACAGGTAGGCATATATTCTCGGACTTAGTCTGTTCTTAAAACTAACTTTCTTTTCAGTTAAATAATTTTTCACGCATACTATGGTTGATTTATATTGCCATCTCGTCCTGGGATAGGTTGGGCTAACTGATGGCCGCTAATACATGCATCATATATGTGGCGTTGCAGGTTCTTACTCAATTAAAACATATGGTCCACTCTTGCTAGGCTGTCCAAGATGTACCCGGATACGTTTGACTCTTTGGGTATAATCACTTACGAGGGAAAATTTGCCTTTGCCGAACTTTTCCACGCGTTTATATGGACATTGTGGAAAATATATGTAGTCTGAATGGAATGTCAATAGTTAAAGCATAACTTTTGGATGGAACTTTAATGCTTAACTTATGATATTTGTTTAATTGTTGTGCACGCTATGCGACAGTTTGTTGTAGTAGTTTCGGTAAACTAATATTTAATGTATGTTGCTCCAAATAAAAATTAAACAATAGCAATTGTAATTCGGTATGTATTATAATTTCATGCTTATATTGTTTTATTGGTGTGTCGAATGCACTGAAAATCCCTACAAAGCCCTGTAGTAATGTGAAATAGACAATAGGTTGATCTTACTTATGACCATGTTGCGTTGTTGGTTTAGTTCTTACAACATGCAGAATGAGTTAGATTCATAAGATCTCAAATGGAGTTTCATGTTCAAGCATCAAGTGCAAAACACGCAAATACGTTCAAATGCGAACAGCGTATATATGTTTATGACAAGAAGTACCCACTTGGGTAAATTTACACCCAATTAACTCTTGACGTGGGTTTTTGCCCCGAAGGTAAATCTTGCCATATCGCGGGGCTATATTTGATGTGGAATATTTTAATATTAGTTGCAGGAACAAATTTGGAGCAAATCTGCAACTCAACTCCCTGCCAGAACGGCGCCACGTGCATTCATGGCGTCAACTCGTACACGTGTCATTGTAAGACGGGTTACTCGGGAGCAAACTGCGAGCACGGTAAGGACAAGATACGGCATTTTCTACTTTTGGTATGGCAGTATATTTACTTATGTTTCTCCATTTGTAACAAAGTTTTAAAAGGTGAACTAATCATGCAGCCAACTAAAACCCTCTTAAAATCAATTTGTCAAATCCGGCATTGGAAACATCCCTTAATCACCTCTTATTTCAGAATTTTCGTTGTTGTTTTTGCTAATGATGTTACTGTAGTTTTCACTCCATTATTAAATCAATACCTGAAGAGAATTTGTCCGATTGAATTCGTCCATTACTCACTTGAACTGCAAACGTGTAGCAGTGAAGCCGTCAATTCTATCACAACTACTATTTCGTCTTATCATTGCGTCGTCTCTTGTAGACCAATGTCACTCCAATCCTTGCTTGCATGGGGGGACGTGCAAATTGCTCGGCAGTTTGAAGTGTGATTGTCCTTCGGGCTTTACAGGCAATTACTGTGAAACTGGCAAGTATCGGACCTTTTCTTGGTCTTAATGTTAATATATGACGAGTATTACTTTTTTGCTTTTAAAAACTTTAAAAGTCACCGCAAACATTCACATAACACATACTGTTTCCCGGCCACATGAGGCAAGGGACCATGACTGGGTACGGTGATATTACTGCGTCAATCTAACAAATTGTCATTATTTATATTTTGTTTTAGAAATAAACGAGTGCGCATCCGGTCCCTGCCAAAATGGCGGAGTATGCAAGGACGGAGTCAACACGTATACATGCACTTGTCAGCCCGGATTTGCCGGAAATAACTGTGAAATCGGTATACTTTATAGTTTGATCACCATATAATGAACATAATGTCCTTTACCATTCTTAACGAAACAATATATAGTAAAAGGGATTTGATTTACAGGTCTTCGAAACTAAAACTTTTCCCACCGAAATGTCCCACACAAATGTGTGATATTATTTCAGATTTGTTAAATATTCATCTGTGAGCCTATTTTGTAAGCCTGTTTTGTATACCCGAAGTCTGTATATTGCTGAAGAAAATGCCTAACACTATTTTTGCTGCTCATCAAGTACAGTCCAAAGACAGAGTCTTTTTCAGAACACTAGAAAAGTTCATCCTTTGAGCCATTCGGAACTACTCGGCTATTTCCATCGAAAACAACCTCGGATGTATATGGACGGTTCATTATGTCAGAAATCTATACAGTTTAACTACGCTGCAAGCAGATCGCGTAGTTATTTCAATTCAGCAGTTAAACTTTATGACTTTGCTCTTGGGAATCTTAATTATGTATGCAAGTAAACATCTCACTGGCAATCAATTTAAACTTTAACAAATTAAAAGTAATAAAAATTACACGTTAAAACACTACTTATAGTTAATACTGCTATTATTTTTTTTTTCAAACTACTTCTACTGATTGAACCGGCATACATCCAAGGTCGTTTTCGATGAAAATTGACCGAGGAGTTCCGAATGCCTTTGGACACTAGCAAACTACGTTTTGGATCTTCAAATCATTCGGAAAATGATAAAGTTGCGATATTTACGGAAGAACATCACTATATTAAACACAATAATCGTGTCCATAACACTCGAGGGTCGTATCCAGGAATTGACGTTTGATGGGGCGTAACCTAGGGGCACAACATCTTGACATTCGCCATTCCCTCGGAACCGAAATTTAAACGATTAAAAATATTGGCAGGGGCTTTTTGGGGTACTCGCCCAAAATCTTTTTAACAATTTTCTAGTCCGAAATAGTTTATTTTTTATTTTATTTTATTAATTATTTTCTCCGATATTGACATAAAAAGTAAATTTGGACTATTAAAGGGCGAGCTGGGGTCCGCTAGTGCTCTCAACGGCTAGCACAAGGAGCACACCACAACTCAAAAAAGGGCCGTTACCGATGCTGGAAAAAATCCTTGCCCAATTATTTGCATGTCCCTTTTTAAATGAAAAACGTAAACAATGTTACAGTGCACTGTTTTCTTTTACGTAAAATGTGAACATGAAGCGTCATGCAATAAAACATGATCAAACTGAAGATTTCACATTGTGGCTTATGTACTGATGTATGTTAAAGATGTAGACGATTGCGCATCCTCGCCCTGCGATAAAGGCGCCACGTGTAAGGACGGGTTTAACGCGTATACGTGTCAGTGTGCGCCAGGCTACCATGGCGACAAGTGCCGCGCAGGTAAGACTGCATGATTCTAAATCGTCCTCATAGCACTGAACAATTTAATGGCATATCTTTAGCCTACTAGGTTTTTGTCCCGCTTTAGCACTTCCTAAAATATATATGTAATGTACTTTTCTAATTAAGATCTTAGCTTTTGTTGTAATCTTTCCTTAAAATTGTAACAATGTAATTCACGTTTTGTCTCAGAAATCAACGAATGTCTTTCGTCGCCATGTGTAAACGGAGGCACGTGTTATGATGACGTCAACAAGTACACGTGCACCTGCCCTCCCGGATATGCCGGGACACGCTGTGAAATCGGTATGATAATATATGCCTGTTTTATAGTTTAATCAGTTTCCGTATGAAAAAGAGTGAATCAAATTCATAGAACAACCATTTTGATAAATAAGTCACACGGCAAAAAACGCACGTTTCTTGTTTGGGATATCAAGGCGTCAACTGTTAGTGCTGAAAGACTCAATATAGCGAAGAAAGGGAATATACAGAAACTGTTTTAGTGACAAAAGGTTAAGCTCTACACTCACTCTGAATAAAATGACAACTGTTAGTTGAGGACAAAATCAGTTCTGCCTTTGTCAACGTGATTGTCATTATTTCCGTTGTCTAAATAATTATTCACCATTACAACAAAAACAAGAGGCAACAAAACTCACCGAATTTCGACCGTTTGTTCTCATGTAACTGTATCTGTTCTAAGGTATATCTTAAAAGGCTTTCATAACACTTGCGGTTTACCACATTGTTACGACAACCAGATGTTAAAGTGAAAGATAAACTAGAAACAAAATTAAACAACAACACATTTTATTTACTAACAGTTAAACATAAGAAATTTCAAATAATTTGAATAACTGGAATAACAAGTAATAATATCCAAAGGTTCACAAAATATCTCCACTGTTCCTGGAATGTTTAATGTTCATGTCAACCAAATTAAATGCACATGAAATATTGAACACATATATGAACTCTTTTAAAATCCAACAACTCTTTCAGAATAATTTCAGGATAAATAACAGGATAGTTTAATTAAATCCAAGATTTTAGAAATGTTTTAGCACTGGTAAAACTTTTATAGAAACTTTAATTTTACCCAAAGACCACTAATCCAATACACGTTTGCCCCATAAGAATGTTCCTGAACATACCACAAACATTCTCAAGAACTTGATCTCAATTTATATAAGAATTTTGTTTATTTAAAAAAAAAGAATGTATCAAACAAACTAGAACATTCTGAACAAATTCTGATGAAAACATTCTGAATTAATCTAATTTACAATAAAACTATGGTATTTAATAGACAGCAGAGTACTAAATTTAAAACAGATAAGCACAATATAGTAAATTATAAGTTATATGCCGTTGTTCTTCTTACGCAGACGTTAATGAGTGCGTTTCCCTACCCTGCGTTCACGGAAGTACCTGTCACGACCTGGTTAACGGCTTCCTGTGTGTCTGTCCAACAGGATTTACCGGACATACCTGCCAAAAAAGTATTCCTTTCTGCTATGCATAACATTTAACGACTTCTTAGCTCCATATTAAGGTCGTAAAACAGCAAGGTTGTATTTAATGTTAATCTAACTTTAGCAAAAGTATGACCAATAAAGAAAATTTTCAATAAACACATGCTAACGTGTGGTCTAATTTGATTTTTTTTTAAAGTGTGGGTATTGTGATTATGATATTTATGATGTCCACACACAGATATTGACGATTGTGTGCCGAGCGCTTGTGAGAACGGCGGCACATGCTTGGACGGAATGAACACGTTCTCGTGTCTGTGCGCGAATGGCTGGAGAGGGAAGCGATGCCAAAACAGTGCGTGACCAAGTTTACCCAGTAACAGATTAACGTTAAGAAGAGAATGGAAGATTATAATGTATCTTTGATTAACAGTATGACATGTGTATAAAATAACTATTTGATATATGTTTTATTTTATAGCAGTATCATTACTGAATAAATTACATCGCAACGTTACGTAGTCTAAATAAAAGAAATCGCAGCATTTTTAGGAATTGTACTTTTTATTAGTACTTTTGATAGGAGTGAACTATTACACTGTGACAGCAATCAACTACTGTTTCAGTTAGTATACTAAAGATATATTTTGCCGTATATTGTTTAAAGGAACACAGACGAGTCCATGTGCGTCTTTGTCATGCAGAAATGGAGGACAATGTGTCACTAGCGACACAGCAGCTCACTGTGTGTGCGCGGATGGCTATACAGGAGCTTCTTGTGAAGCAGGTATCCCTGGATAAATGTATTCAATAAAAACTGCTGTGAACAAGGCATTAACAAAATGTGTTTTTCAAACAATCAATTTGGGGTTGTATTAAAATAAGATAAATAAATAGTATTCAACTCGATAGTTTTTATTTATTTTCTTCTGTTCTATGTTTTGTTATAGTTTCGGGTAGTTTGTCTTAAGACATCGTTGAAATGTTCTGTATTTAGATATCGATACGTGCCAGCCCGACCCCTGTCAAAACGGAGCTACATGTACAACGGTCGGACACGATTACACGTGCGCCTGTATGCCAGGCTATCAAGGCAAAAACTGCGAGATAGGTATGATAAAATTATGTTTGCATTTACCTGAATCATATGCTCTTCAAACTAAGTAAAACGCACCTGCATATGTGTACGGGATAGTAACTTGCTTCCCAGGTTTGCCATAACTCATTTATTAAATGGCAGTATTGTACCATTGACGTTCCGGTAGTTATATTTCTCTTTGCTGATATAATCGCTTGCATACAGACGTGAACGAGTGCTCGACGTCGCCTTGTAAGAACGGCGGCACGTGTGTGGACGACATTAACAAGTTCACGTGCACCTGCCCCCCAGGCTACACTGGACCCTTGTGCCAGATAGGTGTGTATAAAAATGCGAGTTTCCATGTTGGGATTGTTTTTCCCTAATTGTTCTCGTATATTTGTATTCACGATTTAGTACTGACCAAGCCTATTCAAATTACTTAAATTATTCTGCGCTTGTACGTATAAGCGAAGAAAATTTTAAAAAGCGCCACCGCCATTTTGAACTTCATTGTAACTTCTTTCTATCAAATCTGTTATAGACATAGACGAGTGTGAAAGCATGCCTTGCCGGCACGAGGGTAAATGCACGGATTCCGTAAACAAGTACACATGCACCTGCAAGCAGGGGACCGCGGGACCCAACTGTGAACACGGTGCGCATGTCGGAATCAATTAATAAACTCGGTTTGACCAGATTTCATTCAAAAGCTCATGTGTGTTAAAATCGTGCATATGTATACTTATTTTTCTCATACGTATCAGCATGATGATCTTTTATTCCAGAGTTTAACGTGTGTGCTAGCAATCCGTGTAGGACCGGTGCCACATGCGTTCCTTATCAAAACACCTTCAAGTGCCTCTGTCCCAGCGGCTGGGTGGGAGACCGCTGCCTCTACCGTAATCACAACATTGTAGCATTATTCTGCCATTAAATCTTTGTCCGTTTATTCCCTTTTTCGTGTCCGCCCCGAGGCTACTAAAAAGGACATATTTTGATTGAATTGGTAAAAATGTTTTCCAGCGATGGCGATGTTGGAATTTCAAGAATGGCAAAAAAGTGAATCACATTAGACGGACGTGCGGAGCGAGGGTTCAATACACAAACCTCCAGGGTCAATATCACACACAATATCGAGTCTAGATTTAATCCATTTTTGTCCACTCCATAACTCTTCATCCGGCAGAAATATTGCAAAATAACATGGCATGAAATGGTCAAGGTGACGTTCAGAGCTAATATTCTAGCCCTGAAGGTTAAGGTTACACTTATGACTTATAGGTCATAAATCATGTTTTATGTGTCGAAAATAAAAAGGATTTTTCTCCGCTCAATAACTCGTCAACCAATGAAAGGATGTTGCAATTACTTGGCGTAAATGTTTAGCGCATCGAGCGAAAGTGAATAAGGAATGATCCAGACACCTCATTCATAGTCACATGTTTATTCATACAACTGAGTTTATGTTTACCACAAACTTATTTTCCTTCACACTCTGTCCTATCTTAACAAAGCCCTTAAAGTTATCGTTTCAAATTTGCATTTCCCTTCAAAATAAATTATGTTCTCCGTTACTTCGCAAATGGTACGAGTTGTCTCTACATTAAGCTTAAGTGTTGATTTTCCAAACGCCGCCAAATCCTTGTTACGTATATGACTGTTATTATCAATTTGAAAAAAAAAATGAAATAATGGTTTTATGAGTTACTGTAAGCAACTTGTACCTTTAAAGTTCGACGAATTTATGTTTGATGGGTGCATGTATTATTATTATTATTATTATTATTATTATTATTATTATTATTATTATTATTATTATTATTATTATTATTATTATTGTCAACATACATTGGCCTGACTTTATTTGCAAGGTAATGTGTTTGTTCATACAGAGGCGGAAACGAACGAGTGTAGCTCGAATCCCTGTCAGAACGGTGCAAGTTGTCATGACGACGTTAACGACTATCTATGCATCTGCACTTCCGGCTGGACAGGAAAAGACTGCCACGTTGGTCAGTATGACAAACAATGCAAATAAGCAACCAGCATTGAGATAAAGTAAAACATTCACGGGTTGTATGTGTGGTGCAGGTTCATTGTTATACTAACATTCATTCATCGATCCTTGAAATGTTTATATATCTTTGCAATTAAAATATGGACGATACCTATTAAAATAATAGTGTAACGTTCCACTGTAGGCGGACATGCGTTCATAGTGCAACGTTCCACTGTAGGCGGAAGTGCGTTCATAGTGTTACGTTCCCCTGTATGCGGAAGTGTGTTCATAGTGTAACGTTTCCCTGTAGGCGGAAGTGCGTTTATAGTGTAACGTTCCGCTTTAGGCGGAAGTGCGTCCATAGTACGTTGTTGAACTTGTTGCAAATTGGCATAGCCAGTTGTATATGTCCAGTGGACCCCTTCAGCGTCGAGCATGATTTTCTCTGAAGGGATCTGTTGGACTTGTTGGCCTCGCACGTTTTTAAAGTATTGGTTATATTTCACACTTATCATATTTCAATAAATCAAAGATAAGTTATTGTTCATACATTAAGTAAGCAAGATTTTCTGGTTCGAAATTTCAGCAAAGGACGAGTGCACACCAAACCCATGTTTGCACAGCGCCACGTGCACAGATCATCACAATAATTACACGTGCACATGCCCTCCGGGATATACAGGCAGAAACTGTCAGAAAGGTGGGTGCCTTTTTGTCAAACGGTTTGGTTTAAAATTGGTGTGTTTATCACAATTGTACTGTATTTTAATGAAACATTATTATAAAATTTCATAGTTACTTGAAAAGTCTATTCGTTTTCCGAAAAATACACTGTTTTACAGAATATTAAATTGGACAGTTACATGCACTTGTGCGATATTAATTGTTAAAGACTCAGTTTGTATATGACGAGCATCTCTCTGATCAATATAAAGGTATCGGCTTATGTGTTATTATAGACATAGATGACTGCAGCTCAAACCCTTGCAAGAACGGGGGCAGCTGTCTGGACCTGGTGGACAATTTCCAGTGTCTCTGCACGCCTCAATACACAGGATACACGTGTCAACTACGTAGGTGTTTATTCCTACACTATAGATAAGAATTTATATCAATCTACCAAGCGTTCTTTTTGGTTTCATAATATAGTGATCACATGTATTGTTAAAAATGTTTTGACTGAACTATATTTCCTTTTTCAGCGCGACAGGACCTCATCCAATTGCGATTGGACCCCACCCATCAACAGATAAAAACACTAACCGATAGTGTAAGTTTATTACATAAGCCCGTGCCTAATGGATACAAGCAATTTGTAATTATATATGGGCATGAAAATTAAATGTATTGATCTGAAATTTGCAAGAAGTATACCGGATATGTTAAATGTATTGTATACGAAGTTTCTTAGTTCTATGTGCAATGATATTTGAATTATGAAAAAAATCAACGTAATTCTGGATCAACCCTCTTATGTCAAGGAATATACGTTTGCATTGACTTTGCTGTTGAACAATGCACTTTTTTAAAGAATCCTCCAACGTTCCTGGACAACGGTCTCCCGGAAGTGGTACGTTGCCAAGTGAATACCACGTGTCAAGTAGCCCTAGAGGTGAAAGGCAAGTCCGGACTCCCGTAAGTTGAATAATGATGCATGGAACGGTGCAATAAAAACATATCAATTAACAAGTATGATTTGTAGGAATTTCCAAAATTCTGTCAACTAAGGTAGAAACTTTATGTAGCAGACTCGTATCCCCTATGTTTGTTTAATACTGAATGTCTGTTGACACACACTAATCATGAAAACGGACATATGTCATAAAACATAAACAGCACCAACAAAAACATCAACAGCGACAAAACAATAGTACTATAGATAATATTCATCATCTTTAGCAGCAGCACCGGCAGCAGTAGCAGCTTTAGAAGAGCCTTTAAACTTATCCTCCTCCTCCTCTTCTTCTTCATCATCATCATTATCATCATCATCAGCAGCAGCAGTAACAGTAGCAAAAGCAGCAGCAGTTGCAGCAGTAGCAGTAGCAGCAGCAGCAGAAGTAGAAGCAGCAGCTGCAAAACTTATAGTTGGCCTACTTTTACTATTTGACAGTCCTTCAGTCAAGCCGGGCCGACAATCCCCTGGTTTAAGGGTTCAGGGTATCGATATCGGGGAGAGGAACCCGCCTGTCTGTAACTGTAGCATGTGCGTCTACATCACCAGCATCCACTACCAGCCGACCGCCATTGGCACGTTCAACTGCTGTGTTCAGACACTGGACTACAGCGGGTAAGATTCCTAGCTCTCACTGACCGTGCTATGGTGGTTTCCCTAACATTTACCAATGCCGATACCTCGATGGGTTTAATGTTTGTTTCTTCTAGCTATATGTCCCTCGTTTGGTGTTTGATTGACCTTCATCCTTGTGATCTTAGGCATTATTTTGGTTAAAGATTAGGCTTCTTTGGATTGTGACTGTAGTTTTCAGTATATTATTGACACTATTTTTATATTAAACCTTGTCTAAAGGGGAGTAGTGATATGCGTATTTTGTCGTGTACACACTTAGTTTAAAACTGATTATCTACATTTACTGATGAGTGTTATAATTACATTTTAATGTGGTATTTATTTCAGAGTAAACGCAGACGAACTATGCTTTCAAATTGGTACGTATATTTGTATTATCATAGACGTCAAAGGATACTACCGATAAATTAACATGACGCGAATGGAAGCCGAGCTCCAACTTATCACTTGTCGGTGCTTGTGAACGTGATTTATTGTTTATTTAATGGCGAAGTAGTATGGGTTAATTGAACGGCTGGATGACAATAGGCGTCGTGTGCATAACATAGTTTGTTATTTTGGTAAGTCTGTTGTAATGGTACTATTTTACTGGGGATGACACAATAATATTTTTGTCATTTCAGAATCTTTCCCAGCGGTGAGTATTTGATTTCCATAAATGTGCAATATTTTATAACATAAATATTTAATTATGGCTTCATAGCCTTACTACAATATTTATTTCGCAAGTATGTACACTTTACAGTTTTTAAAAAAAATAATTTCTGGTACAATCATTTAAAATGATAACGAGTCCACTTCGATTTCCAGGTGCCCGGGAACCCACCTGGAATGCCGGGCACTTCCGGTGGCCACTTTCTGTCGCCGCCCCACAACTCCACCATGTCGTGTGCCGCCAGTCGTCCGTGTTCCTTCATCATTGAGACTCACAAACAGTCGGGACAGGCTTGGTAATGTTAACATCGACACACACACATTGTACACCATTTTAATAAAAGTGCTGAAAGCAGTGGGTTGTTTACGGCGTTGAAATACAAGTGAGAATGCACTAGAATTTCATGTTAACCATCCATTTTAAAACTGAAATCCGGATGTTCGCTAAGAATTAAAGAAAATCGAATGTCTAGATAGAAATGTCATACTATTTTATATTCAGTTACTAATGTTTAATAATACAGGACAAACGATGAAATTAAGTAAACAGATGAATAAGTTTCATTTTCCACAAACTTTGATTAAAGATCATACCTCTCTGCAGTTATCTGTTCTTACTACTTTACTCTGGCGTATGTGATTCCGCGTTAGCGGCCAGGACGCGGGCGTATGTAATAGATCAAACAATATATAAGACATTTGTTTTACGTATGCGGACATTGGAGGCGGACAGCGTGCGTATTGAATATCGGTCTTTATGGACATGCATTTCGATTTCAGTCAATAACTTTTTTAAATCATTTTTTCTTAAAATGAACAAAATAATTTGACCATGTTGTTTTGCATTTAGCGCGGACCTACACGATACTGGAGACGGAGGTAGAGTGCAGGTGATCAAGATGGCGCCGGACGGTCAGGTGGGCACGTGCAAGTACGAGGTTGCGTTCACACCCCCGAGCTCTCAGACCGGACAACACACCATTTGCGTGCAGTAAGTTGTGTACAGTAATGTTTTACTTCGTTTTAATATATGTGGCGTTTTTCTGCTTACTTTAATATAACAATTAGCATAGGTTATTTGGGACAATTTTCTCTCCCCAAGGTATCTGCATAACCCGTATATTCGACTAAGAAAGTGGCTTTTTATCTTTAACTACAGCAAGCATGCTCCTGGCCTCATGCCTCGGATTCGTCTCCCTTCTTCGCAGGTCCTGGTTCCCGGTTATCTCCCTTGGACTAATCTACAAGCTGGATCCCAGTACCGAACGATACCACATATATAACCGTGGGTAAAACGCTGTTCTGGCGAACCAAACATTCCCCTACCTTCATGTATTGACACATGCTCATCACTATTCTGTCATTACAGATCAGAAACCAATCCAGACGACACGCTATGTACTAAGGTCAACGTCAAGTCGTCTTCTGAAATAGGTACAGAAGCTGGTGTTTATATATTGAGGATTTTAGTAAAAGTTGCAATTAAATGGTTAACATCTTAGTTATAAATATTTTAAAATGTACATACTCGTTTTTCACAATTTGGTTTGTTTATAATTGGCTCATAGAAACGTCCATGAGCCAGTGCAGCGCCGTTCACTGTGAGCACGGGTTCTGCGACTCCTCAAATTCGCCCGCCACGTGCAGATGTCGACCCGGTTACCATGGAACATTGTGCAAGATAGGTACGTATTATTACTCGTTTTGTAACTCTGGTCACGTATATACGGATATTGCATTCATATTAAAACATATATCACCATAATCATTGTAGTTGTTTATTCCTACAATTAACACTACGGACAATCAGATATCACACATATGTGACTAAGCCTCTTATTTATCACTTCACTGCAAATACTAACATATTCAAGAAAATCTCATAAACAGAATATAAATGTATCAACTCCTTTTTCAGCAAGCAACTGTTCCATAGGATCCATACCGAAGTCTGTCAAGTGTACAAAGGGGGAAGAGTGTAGCGTCCGCTTTATTATAACCGGCAGGTACTGCATAGGACATTTCCATTTCTATACACATGTTATCGTAGAAGTTGTCCGTCATAAGTTTAAAGGGTACCCTCATCAGTTATTTTATGAAATATGTTCTAGAAATTTCTTTCAGGGGCATTTACATAACAAATTATTGGTATTTATGTAAATTATATGATTTAACATGTGTTCACCCTGAATGTTTGGACAATGATCCTGGTGCCATTAAGTCCATAGTTGGTTTGGCAGACTGGTGGGTTTGTTCCTGTAGATTTTATTAGTTGATAAATTTCAAGAATTTTACAATGTTTTCAGCGTTGACGTTCCGGCGGTGACGCCAATTGGGGACGTGTTGACGGTGAAAGTGACGCCTGACAACAATGACGTCTTTACGTACTACACGACGGTGCACGTACTGAGACCCGCCAATACGCCACGTGTCTGTCTGAACATCACTGTGGCCGACAGGAACAGACTTGGGTAAATCACAGAGTTACATTTAAAACACTTGAATACACTTGTTGCTTAACGTCTTTGTATACACAATATAATTTCAGATTTTAATTACAATGTGTGGTCATCATTTATTATAATCTGAAAAACAAAAAAGTAATATTAATGATACAATTTCAATTCTAAGTACCAGTTATCTGGTCAATAGTAAGTTATACAAGGCGATTTAATAATACTGTAAAATATGTATTGCAGAAAGTGTGCCACATCTACTTGTATACAAATATCATACAGTCAAGTATCCACTTCTGCACCGAATGTAAGTATCCTATTCAACAACAGCAATCCATTAAGTTTTTAAGGCATCAACAAAACATATTCTTATAGTTAACCAAATAATGTCTACTATAACAGAGCTTCCCTTCCGCCCCGCCGGTGTTTGACTGTAAAGCCGGGACTGACGAGTGCCCACCGGTGCTTCTCACAAGCCAGCCTGACCCGGATGGATCATGGTAGAATCATTCAGATATATAACTTTTTAAATACCCGGTATATGTCTGATTTTAGAAAAAAAAACAACAACACGAAACACTGTTTTTGTCTTCACTTGTGTTTCAACCTATATTTAAAGGCATTATGATGCACTCTTTTAATATGTAAAAAAATCAAATTGACTCTTATAATCGTGTGTTCATTTAATTTACTTAATATGTACCTTGCAAAAGAAATAAAGCGCAATAATGGTATATATGTCTCCCCGAATATCCTGCTCCAGCCCTCTGCTGTCCGTTCACCCTGAGTCCACTGTGGAGAACGTGCACCTGTCTGATAGCCAGGCGGTGGACGGCCGCTGCCTCACTACCGCCGTCTTCAGACCCGGAAGTGGCGGCGGACACGAGCAATTGTGTGTCACCACCGGGAGGTATTGTTGTAACTTCTGTTTCTAACTATTTTCTAGCTTAATGTCGCTAGAATCTATCAAAGTCCAATTGTACGGTTTTTTTTATATTTCATACAAAGCCATGGTAGTTCAGTTGAAGTTTTAAAGATTTACTAATCACTAGTACTTTCAAGTTGACCATTAAGTCAATTTATTATATGCCATAATGCATATCTAAAATGTGTTACGGTGGTACATGTATAATGTTTTATTCCAGCGATGTAGCTTGTCTAGCAACAGACGGCGGGAACGAGCCATGTACTTCCGGACAACCCACAAAAGGTGATGTAACTTAACATGCTCAGTTCATAAAAAATATTATTGAAATTTTGAAACGGAAAATGGATATTTATTTGTAATTTACCTTAATTTGCTTAGACAAGATGCGCTAAATGTGATCTCGTACTTATCTTGATTTTATTCTTTCTTTTTCAGTGCGGGAAAAGGCAGTAAGTATAAAGACAACTTCGTAAGACGAGAAGTAATGAGAAAGTTGAAGAGTTGCGTCCCATTTCATTTACGGGAATATTAATAGCAGTAACGCACTTGGATAGTGTAAAAGGCTATGTGTCTCATGTTTAGTTCATAGTTTAAATCAATTTATCTTAACTCTTTTTTTAAAAATGGATAACGAATAAGTAAATGTATATAGATTACGGTTTGACCCAGTATTGTTACCTCGTTCGAGGGGAGTCTAACAAATATCCCGGCTGGGCGTCGAACCGAGCATTTGGATGAGAGGCGGCCACTTATGCCAGTAAAACTAATTTAACGTATACACGTTGTTGTTCATTCTAGCGGAAGCGAGTTAAGGAAGGCTACGTTAGTTGCAAGTGTCTGGTAGACGACAAGGAAGTTGATATAATACAGAAGAAGCCCGTCCCCCAGCCTCGCCACATGGTCAAGGCGGCGAGTTTCGGTGCTGGTGGAATGGCGGGAACCATGGTCGTCGGCGTCATTATGTATCTTATCATTTCGCGATTCCGAAAGCCACCGGATGCTGATGATCTGGTGGGCATGCCTTCTGTCCGGCAGGTGTCGGTACGCCCTGGCTCATCCAAACCTCCTCTGTCCCCGTCCCCGAAGTTTGCCCGCGCGTCGTCCCCGCCTCATCGGATACACCCACTCCTGAGGAGACAACAGGATAACCTTCGGCCGATGCCAAAAAGCATGGACTTCTGAGGATCAATGTAGAACAATGAACTATATAGTGATTTTGAACCTTTACAAATAATATATATATGTATATATCTGAATAAAGCATACTATTGCACATCATCAAGTGTTCTCAATATGGTACCCGACCAGACCAGTACATCAATACCGGCTGGTTCCTTTGGGGATATTAAGTTGGTTGGAGTGACCCAGCAGAGGAGCATTTCATTCAAGGTTGGCCCCGTTCCAATGAAAATCATAAGGCTTAAGATCGTTTGAAGGCATATCTCCGTAATTGGCGTATATTGTTTTTCAGTAAAAAAATATCGTAATGCCATTTAACCTATCAATATCGTATATTGATTCTGCTAGTAACCGATCACTCATAAGCAGCGTAAGGTGTTTCATCTTAAACACCGGCTAAAAAAAGCCGGAAGTTGAATTCACACAAAAATACATGTATTTTATCACAATTACGAAATAACGAAATGATTCTCTCACTGAGACGCAAGACTCCAGACGATTCTTCAGCAAGGTTAAAACATGTCATTGTGTATTTGAGGTGATTCAGTATTACAACTATTTGAAGTATTTCGTGTAAAAATATTTCTAATTTTACGGTGGGTGTATATATACATATACCCTATCATGTTACCTAATTCTTTTCCGTAATCTGACTCAATATCTTCATTGTCACGAGTCCAAAAATACCACATGTATTTATAAAGCATTTTTAGAAAATTATATATATTATATGGCAATCTTTCACCTAGATAATAGTAATGATTTAATTATTGGGAGTCGTTCAAATGCCTTTTATCGTAACATTTATTTACGTTATCCTTTAGTTAATAAATATAAAAGATCGAGACGTTCATAAACATTATATCTGCTGATATATGCTTCAAACAAACAACTTAAAGGAACTCTCTCATACTTGTTTCCTATATTTAAAAAAACATACAGTCAGTTTATTAAATGCCAAATAGTCACAAAACAGCATGTCGCTTTTCGGCAAATTAAAGCATTTTCCAGGAACCATATACTGATAACAAATCAAAATTCAGACATGACAATAGAAGGTCACATATAGCTCCTCGCATATTACACAAAATAAAAATATGCTTACATAATATGTGCGAAAAAAATGAATATTTTCAATCATTTTTTTTCTGTTCGTGTTTAATGTGATTACACTGCATATTACAATGGTTAGTCGTCATTAGAAATTCACATAAGAGCTTTTTATTCTTAAATATAATAATAATAAAAAAATGACAAAATACTTATAATTTTGCCTAGTTGCTTTGTAGTAACGCTGTAGAACATTCGCTGTTTCAGACTTTGATTTACGGGTTACAGTTAAAACAATACAGATTGTAAAGGACTGCAATGCATGTTTGAGAGTGTTTTTAAAATATTGTTATTCATCTATGAGAGAGCCTATTTTAAGACTGCAATACATCTGTGAGAGAAACACGTTAAATGACTGCAATACATCTGTAAGAGAGTCTTTATAAAAGATATCAAAAAATATGTGAGAAAGCCTATTTTATTTCTCAAATAGATGTCAGAGAGAACATTTAAAAATGCAAGGAATACGAGAGAGTTCCTCATAAAAACTGCCATGCAATTGTGAGAGGGTCTTTTAAAATAACTGCAAGGAATCTTTTAGAGAGTCCCTTTAAAAAACTGCACTAAATATATTTAAAAATCCATTAAAAGACTGCAATGATTATGTAATCATGCCCCCATCACACTAGGCCACGTTCCCACTACGTCCTCAAAAATCTGGCTGTACGCAGTCAGAACTTGGTCAACGTAGAAGTAACGCGGTAGACACCGATAGACGGTGGTATGGTCTTTATGGACGCTAAGGACATGAGCGGACTTTGAACATGTTAAAAAAACAGAGTGAGGACGTGGTAGAATCAGGACGTAGTAAGAACTTAATTAGAACGTATGAACGACGGAATGGACGTAGTGACGGCGTAACTAAAACCTAGTAGGAACTTGATTGGCGTAGTGCAAGCGTGGTACTGGATGGTAATTATTGAATGACGTTCTCATCGCGTTGCCTCTAGGTTGTCATTGCGTTCTTGCTACATCAATGGAGTTCACACCACAACCCCTCCACGCTTTTTCTGCGACTATGGTACGCTCGTGCCACGCTGTAGAAGACATCATTCGGTTGTTTATACGTTCTTTCGGTGCTTTACACGTCTTAGACATGTTTATATCAGGTTCTTACCACGTCCTGTAAAGTTCTGAACAGTGATCATGTATAAATACGAGATTCAACTCCCCTATAACTTTAATTTATACCAACACTAGATATGAATGGAAAATAGGCCAATTATAAATATAACACGGAAATTCTATCTCGATCACACTTATAAATAAATCCAAGTCACAAGAACGTAATGAGGACATGATAATAACTTGGTAAGCGCGTGGTGCGACCTTCCTTGTCGTAGTAATAACGTACAAAGAACGCATTGGACGTGGTGCGCGTGCATTAGGACCTATTTGGAACGTGTGAGACAAATTTAATGCCTGACAGGGACGCAGTAAGGACGTAGTATGAAATTGGGTAAATATTTTTTTAAGAATTTGACCGCGTCCTCGCTGCATTCGTCGACATTGCCAGGACGTAGTGCAGTTTTCGTCTAGTGTGATGGGGGTATAAGAGAGTCCATTAACAATACTTCTGGGAATCTGTGAGATTGTCTCCTTGTGCAACTGAAAGGAATCTATGAGAGAATTCCTATAAAAAGAATGTAAGAGATCTTTGCGAGAGCACCTTTTAATGACTAAAAGCTATCTGTTATCTGTGAGAGAGTCCCATTTCAAAAACATCAATGAATATGTGAATATCTTTAAAAATTAATGCAATGAATCTGTGAGAGTCGGAGAGTTGAATCTGCAATAAACCTCTTTAAAGTCTCTATAAATCTGACAAGAATCTGTCAGGGAGTACCTTTAAAACATTGCTATGAATCTGTGCGAGAGTCTCTTTAAACGACAGCAAGGAATCTATGAGGGAGCTACTTTAAACAATGACTTCAAGGACTTCAAAGAGTCCCTTAAAAACATTGCATTTAATCGAGAGCAAGAGTTTCTTTAATAGATTGCAATGAATATGTTAGAGAGTCCCTTTGGAAAACAGCAGAAACTCTTCGAGAAAGCTTCCTTAAACAACTTAAATGGATCTTTTACATTAAAAGACTGAACTTGTGAGAGTTCCTTTAAACGACTGAAAACAACCTGTGACTTTAAACGACTGCATCGACTCTGTGAGAAAGCCTCTTTAAAAGACTGAAACATTTCTGTGAGAGAGTCCAGTCCGCCTTTGAAAGATTGCTTTTTGGATAACAATAAAAACTAAAGAAATATTATTTTCGCCTTACGGAAATTAAACCCCAACGTAACTTCACTGTATTCAGTGGCGTTTAAGGAGTGCACGGGCTCAAGTGGGACTTCAGTCGTAGTATGCGGTACACAGAAACTCAACCGTGAGACAGTACTATTTCAGTAGTTCGTTCCAGATCAGTTGACGTTTGTCGAGCCAGTTCAAAACAATCAAACATATATCGTATATTGGTTTCAGTGGAAAGCATGTTCAGGTGTCATATGATTATTGTATTTAGTTTTTTAGAAAATACAATTGCAAAGGATTTAAACATAGTATAGACTATAGTTGTTGTTTTTTAAAAATGAAACAAAATCCATGTTTATTATATTCAATTTGAATAGAAACTGTATTCATAAAGGTGAACAATAAACAATATTGTGCAATCCCGTAATCTAAACCAATATTCGGACGAGACATTTATAGCTTCTGAAAGGAACTTCCATATGTACGCACTTTTTTATAAAATGAAACTTGTGATACCTGTCATATTACGTAAAGTTTGACCAATAATTATGATCGCTTATCAGTACTTAACGTTGATTGGATGTTAAAGGATATACTGGTATTGGTTTCCCAACATGATTAGATGTTACGAAAATCATTTTGGAAAAAAATGATTACCTCACTAATTTCCAGAATGAATAGAACGCGGTTCTAGAAGGGCTGTCCACAGTATAAAAGGGTAATCTTTTCTACTGTCCGTCAGAAAGTGGGAGTTGTCAACGGATCATAACATTCTCATTTAATTTTATTTCTTTAAATTTATCGAAATAAAGATGGCAGGTTAGTTGTGTGAATATGAAATAAATCAAAGTAAATAAAGTTTTAGATATTCTGAAGCTTTAATGATTTTCTTATTATCTTTAATTAGATCATCTAAACCGTAAAGACGATAAGGGAACATTGATAATTGTGATAAACTTGCGTAAATTGTTTAACGTTTGTCCCCCAGACATCTACAAGAAGTGCAGCCGCTTCGTTCTTGCGGAGTACGAGTTGCGGTCCCTCGACTGTCCTCGCCCCGACTCCAGTGGGTCTGAGGGTAGGGCGGAACTGTACGGCGATCAATATGGCTTTAAAAGAGGTGGGTGTTAACTGTAATCGGTGTAGATACGAGTGATTAGATCAATTGAACCATAAGTTAGTCCTAGTTTTGTCGCACCACTGACTTGTAGCTGGACGCCTAGATTCGGATAAAAGAAATATCCAACAAGCGTTGTTAGATTATGTAATATGATGAAGTGTTGTCAAGTTGGTTAACTAGTATGACCGCACTATGTTAGATGTTTATTAGAATACAATGTTTATAAGAATTGCAAATGAAATAAATATATAATAATATGATTTCAGGAGCATGTAAGCGCTGTGACAAAACCTTTGACATCACGTTCACAAAGAAAGAACCGTGCGACTTCCACGTGGAAAGATCAAGGAAAATACGTATGTTCATTCCCTCGGCCATAATGGATATATATCTGTAAATTAAGTACCTGTTTTATCATATTGAGCACCATATGTGAGAATCAAATGATAATCCGATATTCGATCAATTGAAAGTGTCAATGATGAACACATATAGTATGTAATAAGTGTATAAAATGTCCTTCAGGTGGAGTTCAAAAGCCTCATGGGTGTTGCGGAAGTCGTTTCGGTGGGACGGGATGTCGAACAGCCCCGGTTTGCTATATTTATTTAAGCAGAATATTTGAATGAACGTTAAAATGTAGATACATATGTACTACAACAGTGATAATCAAAATAACCTTGATGTTGCTGTTGCCCGAACAACTTTATAACATTACAAATGTGTCTATCTCGTTGGATTTGAAGTAAAAAAATCACTGCGCCAGATAGTTTTGAAAAAGGTAATAACGCTCGCATTGCGATAACCTATTTTATATTGCTAATCAGAATATCTTAAGTTTTTTAGATCACAATATAAAAAAATCGTACCGAATTATGATATTTTTCTCGTTTCGAAAGAGTCACGTGTACAAAGGGAATCTGTACCTGGACGTGGAGGGGTTCGTGAGAACTCAGCCGCTCTCTTCACCGCCGGCCGATGGCAACTACGGAGTGTACGCCGTCGATACAGAGGCGGTAGGTCTTCCTCTTAGCCAGCAGTGTATTTTCATTTGTGCTTAGTATGTATTCAATTCACTTCCCGTGTATTGTCAGTTGTGCCTAGTATGTACGTTCGTGAAATGTTTGTATAAGATAAACACATCTCATATGTAAACATATCTAAGTATCTTTACAATTTAAGTGACTTTGGGAATCATAGCGTTTTAAGTATCCAAATGATTCTCAAGCCGTTGAAAAATAAATATGGACGAAGATATAGTTCAAGAAATGGCATGGTGAGCCTCGGGAATTAAAAGTTACCACGAATACGGCGACCACCACATTATATGAAAATCTGATAGCCTTATAATTATGATCCCCATATTGCAGATCCATACTGTGAAGGGACTGGAGGTTTGTAAGGTCAGCGTGATCAACTCGACCCTCAAGACTGTCTATGATGAGTTCTGCCTCCCAACTGCCGAGATCATCGACTACAACACCATGTGAGCTTTGCCTTGACTCCGTTTAAAGATTAATATAATTCAATCATCTTGCCATTTTGTTCAGTTGGTGACGGTGACAAATATTTCAAACAACGGCAAGGTACCTTATGTTTGAGAAGTTTGACGGCTTGGTCTTCAATCGTAGACAGTATTTAATAAGAAATGAAGGTAACGATATAGTGGATATCACGTTTTACTCTATGTTTCAGTTGCAGACATGCAATGTTTGTTTTTTCCTGCAGATGGAGCGGTATCCGTGCCGAGGATCTTCAGAAGGTCACAAAGACGTGAGCGGAGATGCGCCAAGACCTGCTTGGCATCTTCAATCGTGAAACCATACTCGTGGGCCACGGGCTTGGCACAGACCTCAGGCTCCTCAAGGTTAAGAATATATATGATTAAGCTACTAGTTGAAACTTGCAATATAAGTGCACATTATATGTGTGTTTGTGTCGTTACAGATCATACACAAGGGTGTAGGTTCATTAATTTTGACCCTGCACAGTCTGATATCAGTTTCAGATCCTACACAAGGGTGTGGGTTCATTTATCTTGACCCCGCACAGTCTGATATCAGTTTCAGATCCTACACACGAGTGTGGGTTCATTAATTTGAACCCTTACAGTCTGTTATCAGTTTCAGATCCTACACAAGAGTGTGGGTTCATTAATTTGACCCCGCACAGTCTTTTATCAGTTTCAGATCCTACACAAGGGTGTTGGTTCATTAATTTGAACCCGTACAGTCTGTTATCAGTTTCAGATCCTACACAAGGGTGTGGGTTCATTAATTTTAACCCGTACAGTCTGTTATCAGTTTCAGATCCTACACAAGGGTGTGGAATCATTAATTTGAACCCGTACAGTCTGTTATCAGTTTCAGATCCTACACAAGGGTGTGGGTTCATTAATTTGAACCCGTACAGTCTGTTATCAGTTTCAGATCCTACACAAGAGTGTGGGTTCATTAATTTGAACCCGTACAGTCTGTTATCAGTTTCAGATCCTACACAAGGGTGTTGGTTCATTAATTTGAACCAGTACAGTCTGTTATCAGTTTCAGATCCTACACAAGGGTGTGGGTTCATTAATTTTAACCCCGCACAGTCTGTTATCAGTTTCAGATCCTACACAAGGGTGTGGGTTCATTAATTTTAACTCCGCACATTCTATCAGTTTCAGATCCTACACAAGGGTGTGGGTTCATTAATTTTGACCCCGCACAGTCTGTTATCAGTTTCAGATCATACACAAGGGTGTGGGTTCATTAATTATGAACCCACACAGTCTGCTATCCGTTTCAGATCCTACACAAGGGTGTGGGTTCATTAATTTTAACCCGCACAGTCTGCTATCAGTTTCAGATCCTACACAAGAGTGTGGGTTCATTAATTTTGACCCCGCACAGTCTGTTATCAGTTTCAGATCCTACACAAGGGTGTGGGTTCATTAATTTTAACCCCGCACAGTCTATCAGTTTCAGATCCTACACAAGGGTGTGGGTTCATTAATTTTGACCCCGCACAGTCTGTTATCAGTTTCAGATCATACACAAGGGTGTGGGTTCATTAATTTGAATCAGTACAGTCTGTTATCAGTTTTAGATCCTACACAAGGGTGTTGGTTCATTAATTTGAACCAGTACAGTCTGTTATCAGTTTCAGACCCTACACAAGGGTGTGGGTTCATTAATTTTAACCCCGCACAGTCTGTTATCAGTTTCAGATCCTACACAAGGGTGTGGGTTCATTAATTTTAACCCCGCACAGTCTATCAGTTTCAGATCCTACACAAGGGTGTGGGTTCATTAATTTTGACCCCGCACAGTCTGTTATCAGTTTCAGATCATACACAAGGGTTTGGGTTCATTAATTATGAACCCACACAGTCAGCTATCCGTTTCAGATCCTACACAAGGGTGTGGGTTCATTAATTTTAACCCGCACAGTCTGTTATCAGTTTCAGATCCTACACAAGAGTGTGGGTTCATTAATTTTGACCCCGCACAGTCTGTTATCAGGGCTTGAACCACTGAGGGCTGATTTTAGATAGATTCCTGGTATTGGGCTTGAACCACTGAGGGCTGTTTATTAGATAGATGGCTGGTATTGGGCTCAAACCACTGAGGGCTGGTTTATTAGATAGATGCCTGATATTGGGCTTCAACCACTGAGGGCTGGTTTATTAGATAGATTCCTGGTATTGGGCTTGAACCACTGAGGGCTGATTTCTTAGATAGATGGCTGGTATTGAGCTTGAACCACTGAGGGCTGGTTTATTAGATAGATGCCTGATATTGGGCTCAAACCACTGAGGGCTGATTTATTAGATAGATGGCTGGTATTGAGCTTGAACCACTGAGGGCTGATTTATTAGATAGATGCCTGGTATTGAGCTTGAACCACTGAGGGCTGGTTTATTAGATAGATGCCTGGTATTGGGCTCAAACCACAGAGGGCTGATTTATTAGATAGATGCCTGGTATTGAGCTTGAACCACTGAGGGCTGATTTATTAGATAAATGCCTGGTATTGGGCTCAAACCACTGAGGGCTGGTTTATTAGATAAATGCCTGGTATTGGGCTCAAACCACTGAGGGCTGGTTTATTAGATAAATGCCTGGTATTGGGCTCAAACCACTGAGGGCTGGTTTATTAGATAAATGCCTGGTATTGGGCTCAAACCACTGAGGGCTGGTTTATTAGATAGATGCCTGGTATTGGGCTTGAACCACTGAGGGCTGGTTTATTAGATAGATGCCTGGTATTGGGCTCAAACCACTGAGGGCTGGTTTATTAGATAGATGCCTGGTATTGGGCTTGAACCACTGAGGGCTGATTTATTAGATAGATGCCTGGTATTGAGCTTGAACCACTGAGGGCTGATTTATTAGATAGATGCCTGATATTGAGCTTGAACCACTGAGGGCTGGTTTATTAGATAAATGCCTGGTATTGGGCTCAAACCTCTGAGGGCTGATTTATTAGATAGATGCCTGGTATTGAGCTTGAACCACTGAGGGCTGATTTATAAGATAGATGCCTGGTATTGGGCTCAAACCACTGAGGGCTGGTTTATTAGATAGATTCCTGGTATTGGGCTTGAACCACTGAGGGCTGGTTTATTAGATAGATGCCTGATATTGGGCTCAAACCACTGAGGGCTGGTTTATTAGATAAAAGCCTGGTATTGGGCTCAAACCACTGAGGGCTGGTTTATTAGATAGATGCCTGATATTGGGCTCAAACCACTGAGGGCTGGTTTATTAGATAGATGCCTGATATTGGGCTCAAACCACTGAGGGCTGGTTTATTAGATAGATTCCTGGTATTGGGCTCAAACCACTGAGAGCTGGTTTATTAGATAAAAGCCTGGTATTGTGCTTGAACCACTGAGAGCTGGTTTATTAGATAGATGCCTGGTATTGGGCTCAAACCACTGAGTGCTGGTTTATTAGATAAATGCCTGGTATTGAGCTTGAACCACTGAGAGCTGGTTTATAAGATAGATGCCTGGTATTGGGCTCAAACCACTGAGGGCTGGTTTATTAGATAGATGCCTGATATTGGGCTTGAACCACTGAGGGCTGGTTTATTAGATAGATGCCTGATATTGGGCTCAAACCACTGAGGGCTGGTTTATTAGATAGATTCCTGGTATTGGGCTTGAACCACTGAGGGCTGATTTATTAGATAGATTCCTGGTATTGGGCTTGAACCACTGAGGGCTGATTTATTAGATAGATGGCTGGTATTGGGCTCAAACCACTGAGGGCTGGTTTATTAGATAGATGCCTGATATTGGGCTTCAACCACTGAGGGCTGGTTTATTAGATAGATTCCTGGTATTGGGCTTGAACCACTGAGGGCTGATTTATAAGATAGATTCCTGGTATTGGGCTTGAACCACTGAGAGCTGGTTTATTAGATAGATTCCTGGTATTGGGCTTGAACCACTGAGGGCTGGTTTATTAGATAGATTCCTGGTATTGGGCTTGAACCACTGAGGGCTGATTTATTAGATAGATGGCTGGTATTGGGCTCAAACCACTGAGGGCTGGTTTATTAGATAGATGCCTGATATTGGGCTTCAACCACTGAGGGCTGGTTGATTAGATAGATGCCTGGTATTGAGCTTGAACCACTGAGGGCTGGTTTATTAGATAGATGCCTGGTATTGGGCTCAAACCACTGAGGGCTGGTTTATTAGATAGATGCCTGGTATTGGGCTTGAACCACTGAGAGATGGTTTATTAGATAGATGCCTGATATTGGACTCAAACCACTGAGGGCTGGTTTATTAGATAGATGCCTGGTATTGGGCTCAAACCTCTGAGGGCTGGTTTATTAGATAGATGCCTGGTATTGGGCTTGAACCACTGAGAGATGGTTTATTAGATAGATGCCTGATATTGGACTCAAACCACTGAGGGCTGGTTTATTAGATAGATGCCTGGTATTGGGCTCAAACCTCTGAGGGCTGGTTTATTAGATAGATGCCTGATATTGAGCTTGAACCACTGAGAGCTGGTTTATTAGATAGATGCCTGATATTGGACTCAAACCACTGAGAGATGGTTTATTAGATAGATGCCTGATATTGAGCTTGAACCACTGAGAGCTGGTTTATTAGATAGATGCCTGATATTGGACTCAAACCACTGAGAGATGGTTTATTAGATAGATGCCTGATATTGGGCTCAAACCACTGAGAGCACATATATAAGGTAGATTCTCTACCTACTGAACTTGTCAACGTTGTTGCAAACTATAATCCTTGCCATTTAATATAAACAAGAACAATCATACACTGCCATATCCCCCGCTAAATCAAGACCAGTATCAACTTTGCCTTACAACAAATGATAACAGTGAAAATTGATGAAGAAAAATAACAAAAATATGGTTCCTGTGCACTGCACTTCACTTCAATGAGATATATCTGTATATGATATTTGAAGTCAAGAATTATGAAGTTATGCTCCAGACAAAAAATATGTATGAAAACTACAAAGGGCAATAACTAAAAAAGATGCACCAGAGTTATGGTTCCTGTGCACTGCACTCCTCCTCAATTAGCCCTATCTGTATATGAAGTCAATACTTTAAATACTTTTTGAGTTATGTTTACAAACCAAAAATATGTATGACAAGAGAAGTCGTAAGACTAAGCCGCTTTGACTTAGAAGTGAATACAATAACGATGTAATATTACCAAATTTGGCCTCTTTATGTCAAACCTAACTAAAACAAGAGATGTTTGTCAAACATTATGCCCCCCCCCCCCTGAGCGCCATGTTGTCAGGATTATATGGACAATTAAATGAAATATGCATGGACCGAAATGACAGCTGATTTGTCGCTAACATTGTATGCCATTGAGACAGTTTTAAGATTATGACCATTCAAAGTTTGAGGATAGAGTGTGTTATGACCATGACCTTTGACTCTATGACCTCAAAATCCATAGTAGTCATCAGCTGGTCACAAAAAATCTAAATGTTAAGTTTGAGGGCCATGGGTGCAGGCATTGACAAGTTATCACACAGACAAGCATTTTTCGTTCAAGGTCACTGTAATCTTGACCTTTGATCCAATGACCCCTCAAGGGTTCATCTACAGGTCAGACACAACTCTAAGTCAAGTTTGAGGGCCATGGGTGCAGGCATTGTCCAATTATCACTTGAAACATTTTCGCATTCAAGGTCACTGTAAACCTGACCTTTGACCCAATGACTCCTAAAATCAATAAGGGTCATCTCCTGGTTAGGCCCAACTTACATGTCAAGTTTGATGATCATAGGTTCAGGCATTGTTGAGATATCACTGGGAGAAGATTTGTTAACTTTTTTGCGTTAAAGGTTACTGTGACCTTGACCTTGGCCTGATGACCCCCAAAGTCAAGAGGGGTCATCTACTGGTCAGGCCCAACCTTCATGTCAAGTTTGATGACCATAGGTCCAGGAATTGTCGAGTTTGCTTTCAAGGTCACTGTGACCTTGACCTCTGACCCCTTAAATCAATAGGGGTCATCTACTGGTCAGGCCAACCTCCAAGTCAAGTTTGAGGGCCATGGGCGCAGGCATTGTTGAGTTATCACTCAGGCAACCTTTTATCGTTCAAAGTCACTGTTACCTTGACCTTTGGCCCAATGACCCCTAAAATCAATAGGGGCCTTCTACTGGTCAGGCCCAACCTCCAATTAAAGTTTGATGGCCGTGGGTGCAGGCATTGTCGAGTTATCACTCAGACAACCTTTTACCATTCAAGGTCACTGTGACCTTGACCTTTGGCCTGATGACCCCCCAAAACAATAGGGGTCATCTACTGGTCAGGCCCAACCTCCAAGTCAAGTTTGAGGGCCATAGGCGCAGGCATTGTCGAGTAATGACACGGACAACCTTTTACCATTCAAGGTCACTGTGACCTTGACCTTTGGCCGGATGACCCCCAAAAACAATAGGGTTCATCTACTGGTCAGGCCCAACCTCCAAGTCAATTATGAGGGCCATGGGTGCAGGCATTGTTGAGTTATCACTCGGACAACCTTTTACCATTCAATGTCACTATGACCTTGATCTTTGACCCGATGAGCCCCAAAAACAATAAGGGTCAGCTACTGGTCAGGCCCAACCTCCAATTCAAGAATGAGGGCCAAGGGTGCAGGCATTGTCGAGTTATCACTCGGACATCCTTTTACCATTCAAGGTCACTGTGACCTTGACCTTTGGCCCGATGACCCCCAAAAACAATAGGGGTCATCTAATGGTCAGGCCCAACTTCCATATCAAGTTTGATGACCATAGGTCTAGGCATTCGTGAGTTATCACTCGGACAAGCTTTAAAATTATTTTACCATTAAAGGTCACTGTGACCTTGACCTTTGACCCGATGAGCCCTAAAATCAATAGGGGTCATCTACTGGTCAGGCCCAACCTTCATGTCAAGTTTGATGACCATACGTCCAGGAATTGTTGAGTTATCACTCGGACAAGCTTTGGTCTACCGACGGACCGACCGACCGACCGACATGCCTGTGCAAAGCAATATACCCCTCTTCTTCGAAGGGGGGCATAATTATTCGATACATAAGGTGACCTTTATGCTGCTCTCCCACCAGCCCGCCCGAACAATGACGCAAGTCATTCAAATAACTTGATTTCCCATTATTGAAATGTGGTAAAGAATTATATTACAAATATGCCTTTCAAAAGGAATTTAAAAAAAAATAAATTCATGGGCCATAATTTTTGTATTAAGGGAGTTTTGTTTCTTGTTGTAAGATGGTCGTAAATAATTTTGAATTTTATTAAGTGCATTGAATGAAAGGTATAGAAGTTTTTTTTATTAAAATCCCAACTTGGCCTTAACTTTTACTCGCCTAAAACTTTAACCTAAGTCAATCAGGGGCCATAACTTGTATTAAGAATATGGAGTTATGTAACCTCATTGGGTGATGGTCCTGAACAATTGTGTGAAGTATTAAGTCAATTGAATGAAGGGTATAGAAGTTATTAATAAATATCCCAACCTGCCCTAAAACTTTAACCTAAGTTCCATAGTCAATAAGGGGCCATAAATTGTATAAAAGATAATATGGAGTTATCTAACCTCATTATGTGATGGCTCTGAACAACTGTTTGAGGAATTAAGTCAATTGAATAAATGGTATTGGAGTTTTAAGTGAAAATCCCAACTTGCCCTAAAACTTTAACCGGACGTCGACGCTGACGCTGGGGCAAGTAGTATAGCCCACCTATTCTTCGAATAGTCGAGCTAAAAATTAACAGAGGGCCATTAATAAAAAAATACTGCAGCCAGAGTTATGGTTCTTGTGCACTGCACTTCTTCTAAATATATATATTTGTATATAAAGTTTGAAGGCAATACCTTAAAGACTTCATGCAATGCTTAGGACAAAAAAATAAGTAAACAAAGGGCAATAACTTAAAGAGGGCAAAGGTGGCCCTATAGCGCTAACCTGATTGAACAAAGGGTTATTGATTTGACAACAACCCGCTCGAACAAACATGAAAAACATGTATTATTTAAAAAGTTACAAAGGGTCATAACTCTCAATATTTAAGTTGGATTTATATACCTTACATAAGGGCACACAGTTTAATACTGTGTATAAGTTCATGACGTTTGAAGTTTATATCTTCAATAAAAAGAAAAAAATGATAAAAGGGTCACCTAAGAAAATTCTTTGTGAAAATATTTTAAAATTAAGCCAATGCGATTTCCATTTAGACATCTAGTTAAAAATAGCCTTGCCCCTGGCAACCATGTTTTTCATCAACATGGGGTGAAGGCATTAGACAGAGGGTCAACCAAGGGACCCTACTGTGAAATTATTTATAAAATGGGCCATTAGTTTCTGAAAAGATTTTCAACGTTTTCCATATAGACATATAATGCTTACTAGCCCCAAACCTGGCAACCATGCCTTTTTATACAACAACATAGGGTAACGGAAATTTGACAGAGGGTCACCTAAGGATAACTTCTGTGAAATTATTATTTCGAAATTGGGCAAAGTTTCTGAAAGGATTTTCGAAGTCTTCAATATATATAGACAGTGTAAAGTAGCCATGCCCCTGGCAGCCATGTTTTTTTTAAGATCCACATGGCGTGAAGGAATTTGATAGAGAGTCCAGTAAGAAACATTTCTGTGTGATTATTTTTAAATCAGGGCAGCAGCCTCACATAGTGACAAGTGGCCTGTCCACTGATGGCAATGTGTTTGTACTAGGGATGCAAACGAACGGCAAAACTAATATTCGAATATTCGGTAATTCTTTCGATCGAATATTCGATTACCAAAATACATATTTTAGAAGATGTAGTTAACTGCTGTAACTATTCGCTCAAGTAATAGACGGGGCATTTTACCCTACTTTGTCGTAGCCTGTACGCCCGGTGGTTTCTGATTTTCCCCAAATGAGCCTTTGATTTTTTTTCATTATCAGGAAGATAAAAAGCAATTCATTATAAACAAACAAACAACAAATACGGAATAATTTTAATTCCGTAGCCTTTAGTAGTAAAATAGCGTTTTGCACCAAAGGAGAGCCTTTCCATTTCCATCCAGCTTCGTTCTGAGATTGACCTCTTAATTAACTAAATATAACTATGGAAAACCCAAACGGAACATCGAAAACAGTTTAATGCACATGCATGTCACAACATTATTGTAGCACATGCCATTTATATCATCACTGCGATTTAGGCTATGTTGCACAACTTAATTTGCAGCCAAGACAACGCATTGGTGTTAAAGCCGATTCCTAGCCATTTATTGTAACATTTATAGGGGAACTTTTATAGTACCCGACGATATGTCCCTAAATGGCATATGGCGCGTATTGAGTGTATTGTCATCACATTCACACCTCCGGCATAAGGGGTCTATCATTGTAAAAACAAAACAAGCGAACTTCATAAACAAAAACAGAGTTGTACGCAAAAGGATTCTTATTCTCTTTTTTGCACTATTTTTTCGAATATTCGAATACTGATTTTGACATTCGAATACCAAACGTTTGATCGAATATTTGTTTGCATCCCTAGTTTGTACGAATCAACATGGGGTATTTGATAAAGGGTAACCTCAGGAGCATTTCTGTGAAATCATGTTGGAATCTGGCCAGCAGTTTCTGAGTTTTAGCTTTTGGTTTACCAAGTTCTGCATGGAACCATTTTGTTGAAGAGGCTGGCAGAGGACCACCCAAGGAAAATTTCTGCAAAGTTTAGTTGAAATTGTCCCAGTAGTTTAGAAGTTGTTTGAAGGAATATGTTGACGACGACAGATTATCACAATACCTCACACTGAACACTTGGTTCTATGAGATCTATCTGTATATGAAGTTTGAAGACAAAACCTCAGACTGTTTCAGTTATGCTCCGGATACACATGCACACTATATCCCCTTCACTCTTTGGCAGGGGATAATCAAAAGAAGCATCACCTAATTTTTGCAACAACCAATATCAGCAAAATCTGCAAATTACCTTAAAAAGTCATGATTTGGTCTTTAAACTGTGGTGGCAAGACAAAAAATATACATTTTCTAGCAATTCAGAAGGTTTGCAGTTGGTTACATTAAACGTTAAGTTGCAATATCCGACCCATTTATAGCACAAGAAAAATCTAGGTTTCATTTAGTCAGGTAAACTTGAAGTATAGAATTACTGGCAAGTGTAGCATGTGGCTGATGTGTCATGTCTCTTCAATGCCGGTCAGATTATAAAACTACCAGAGCCGATTCCAGAGATATGGGTCCTAGGTCCTTCCAAAGGTGAATTTCTCCAGAAATAAGGAGTTTCGAATATTATATAAAACAAAATACTATTTACTCCAAATTATATGATACATTATAATGTCTGTTTATATAGAGTACCAAATTTCATATTAGTAATAACAGGATTCTAGTGACATATTACAGTCATTTTTTTAACATAACAGGTCAACAAGAACGTTTATATTGACGCAAAATTGGGGGAAAATATATATTTATATGGTCCGGAATGAGGTTGATTTTTGCCCCAATATAATGAATAGAAAGACAGTCCTGCCTACTTAAAATTTGCTTATAATTATGTGCACAGCATAACCCTTAACAGTGTAGTTATTTACTTTCCTGTTTTAGGATCATTATGTAATTTGAGAAAACGCCTTGAGGTATCTCTCGACCTAATAAGCTTTCATTTCATTGGGTCTTTGGAAATAATGTTTATTTTTATGCCTGGTTACTCCATATACTTTGTTTCATTTGAAAATTTATTGCTTTTTGAGAACTTATATTTATAACATAGATCAAGTTGTTACAGTTTGTAATTTTGTTCTTTATTTTCACTGGATTTAAATGTTAAAGAGCCTACAAACAATCTTTCAGAGTAAAAGCGGTAAGATTTTTCGGATAAAATTTTACATCGCAGAACAGTATGAAACTGCTGTCATATTTGGGATAGATTTTGTTTCTAAAGGCTCACTTCTAGAATATATTCAGCTACAGGTAGCACTGCCACTGTTTTGTTTTTTTCAACAAATGTATTTGGTACCACTGTTCTCTTTGTAAATGAATTTTCACATAATTCTTGAATGAACAGTGAGTGTTGTACACACAACTTTAACCAGAATCAAGTATAGATATAAGTTGACATCAAATTAAAAATTTATTTTACAAAATGTACAAGATGGAGCTGATGATATGAACACATATGGACATTTTCTCCTGTTAAAATCATAAATAAAACAAAAATCCTGTTCATTTGCATGAAATTACCAAACATCCCACATGCATGCATCTGTCTTCATACCAGAAACGAGCACTGGGTCATCACTATCACACCCAATATCCTTTCAATTATTTCATAAATATTTTCATATATAAGTACCAGTAACTTTCTTTCGTATTTGTTCAGTATTAACATATAAAATTGTGCATCTCATTCACAGAATTTCGTTACCATGATTGTTCTGAAATAATGGAACTAGAACATCAGAAGTGATTTTCATTTCCAAAGTCAGTGAGGTACTGTGACTGCTGTCAGTTATCCCTGACTAGGAATTGGTACACTGCACCCACTAGCTAGTATGAGAATGCCCATGTGTCTATGAAAGAAGATCATTGTCCTCGGGGGCATCTAGGTCACGGTACTCTATAATCCTCCTGGGGTCTCCTCCCCGGCTGAAAAACATTATGTAGTACAGGTTTGATTGGCATCTAAAAATGTATTTCATTCGTAAATAACATGTACATTGTCGGAGTATAATAACTGCTTTATCTTACTGGGAAGAGATATTTGGCAAACAGCCATGGTACTGATAGACGAGGTCCCAGTGCAATGCTTTTGTTTTGTCTGTCATAAACAGGATGTAACTATTTAACCTTCATATGTATTTCTTGATCATATCTTTCACTTGAACATCATAAACAGTTTTTACATCATGGCCAAGGTTAAAATATTTTGATTGCGGCCAAAGCTGCCGATGAGAAGGCTATCACAACAGCAGACTTTTTTTCTTTGGAAAAAAGATTTGACACAGAAGACAGATAACAAAATGAGTTTAAATTAGAGCATCAAGTATAATACAGATGACGAACATATATATGCATATGTCATACTTTTTTTAGTTCTCTAGCCCAATTTCTGTGAGGGTTATAATGTGATTGGAACATGTAAATGTTTATAATTACAATTACTCTAGTTATTTGTTCATTCTTCAGATAGGTGATCATAGCAAACAGTTACTTTAAGTATGCAAGCAACAGACTGGGGAAATATTATGACATAGCATACAGTTTGTTATTGCCAAACACCATTTACAATGACAATCTAAAAATGGCCATGGATTCCTAATTGTCTTTCCCTTTCCAGATATCAGCCTTTATAAAAATGGTGGACTTGAACATAATCTACCAGCACTATCAAGGTGTAACAAAGAGCCTTACTTATTTCCACGGTGCCTGTAGGGTCTGCTATAGGAGGATGGGCGCCTCTCTTCACGCTCTCGGCCGCCATAATTATCGCGCCGATCTGGTCGAACCCCATATGGACCCATATTTTGGTGGTAATATGGATTGCCTATGAATGTTGAAACATATATGCACTAAAAACATAGTCTAAACTCGTTATGTTGATCTACAATATTGCTATTTTCTAGTTATGTCAAACCTTTCCCCAGAATTTATTCCTATTTCTATGTATAAACATTGTAATGATATGTTATGTTTGTTATTAATGTCGGAAATAGCTCTACAAGCTTATGTTTCTTATTATTATTATATAAGAGTTTTAGCTAGAGGGTTATGGGAGGGTGATGCACCCGTGTGCCCTCCTGCCTTCTTAGAGTTAAATGCTTAAGATAATCAAATATTACTTGTTTTGATTAAAACTTTAAATATGATTATTAATTCAAACAAACTTTATATATTAAGTAGAAGAAACCTAATGTTACTTCAAATAAGCATAATTTCTAACATTTTCTATTCTATGAAATTCAGAATGCTGTAATTATTCACTTCACAATAAAATATGCCCTTTTGTCCATCAGCACCCTGCTTTCTTCAGCACCACGTCTTTTTTAAAACCAGGCTACAACTCTATACCCGGCCTTAAATTAAGATTCTAGTATCTTGTATATCTTGAATCATTACTTTAACACTCATACTTAAAATAGATGGAATTCATTCACAAAATATGTGATGTTTATACATGGAGCTAAATAATGTACACACAACACTTGAACAAGAAGACTAAAATCCTTGTTGAAGTGTTCCCACAATCATTTTTTACTCACTCTCTTTCCTCCTACCTCCATATCCACCTCTCATCATGCCTGGTCCACCGCCCCTGTGGGCGTTGTATCCCATCATTCCCTGTGGCGGGCCCCCATACCCTGCCCCAGGGTTGGGGAACTGCTGGGCCTGGGGGGTTGGGGGTCCAGAGGTTTTGTTGCCAGGGTGTTCTGGTAAAAACGGTCTCTTTGGATCCACTAAGTAGTTGTTGAAGAAAGATACCTGTAAAATTAATTGTAATTTAATACTGAAATACATTTACTTTGTGGTTCAAATTGGACAGCAGTATAGCTTACAAGTAATGTCATCAGGTTTATATCATACATGATGTGAATAAAGAGATCAGTACTATCCAGGGCTTCTAAAAACCTGCAATTTGCCGGTCTGGACCAATTTTGACCAAGCCAGACCGATTTCAGTTTCAAAAAGTGTAAAAAAATCAGTCTGAAATATTCAAATTCAAATTCAACATTCATATCAACAGCTAACTAACCTCTTGTTTCACCTCCTCTATTTTCTCAGCATGTTTGTTGAAGATGTGTTTGCGTACAAATTCAGGGCCCTTGAACTTCTTGTTGGATATTGGACACAGCCACTTATCCTTGGCCAGCTCTTGGGTGTTAGCAGTCACAAACTTCTCCACCTCTGTATTCTCAGTTAAGGAAGACATAGACAAAATTGCACACTAATTAAAAACTCCTCTACTTCAAATCACTGTAGTGTATCACAAACCAGAGCTGTCGTAGGACTATACTATAGGCTCAACTATATGCAGCTTTGTCTTAGAAATGAAAACAATAATGATGCCATGTGTGCCCATCAAAAGCAATAAAAAAGGCAAATGAAAAAGTAAACAAGAAACGCAGCAATGTGACAAAACCAGGTTTTCAATGAACGTCAGAAGAAATCCTTTGTTGTGAGATTATGTTTAAACTGCTTTTTTTCTATTATTAGTAAAGTAACCTTGACCATAGGGGCCCCAAACATAATCCCATGTTAGTCCTCCATAAACTCTTCCTACATACCAAGTTTGCTAACAATATGTCAACATTAACTAAGTTATTCAGTACTAACCATTTTTCTGTTTTAAGCAACAGTGACCATCTTGACCATGACTCTCGGGGCCCAAAACACAATCCATTCATTCATTTTCAAGTCCCACCCCCACCACATTCATAATAAGTGTTTGATCCTATACTGTCACAAATATTTAGCATACATGAAACTCTCTCCCAACAGTACAAAAAGCAGAATCGCAAAATAATTTCTTACACAACCAAAACAGTCTTAGCGATTATCAGCAAGAAACCTTTCCCACACACAAAAATCCATCTCCACCAACTGCATAGCAGTCAAGAACACAAATGGTGCAGTAATGATCAACAACGCTCCCCTCCCTTAAATAAAAATATCCCATGGCCACTCTGTCACAATTCAGTCATCTCATTCCTGTCCCTGTAGTCAGTAAAGGATATGCATCATGGTCCTTCTTGCCCATCTTCTTGGCCTTCTCCTCATCCAGTTTGTCCTGAAGCTCCACAAACGGCTTGATCTTACCCTCGAACGTCTTCAACCAATCGTCCACTGTATGCAGATAAACATGAGCATTGCATGGTTTGTAAAGGTCAGAATGGTGAGAAAGGCCTAGTGGTAAATTATATACCACTAGACGTCTGCCTCACCTCCTGATCCCATTACATTTTCTCATACAGTCTCAAACAGAAAAACTGGTTTCTAACCAGGAAGTGGACACCAGAGAGATTTATAGAGAGATTTATATCAGATTTCATCTGCACAATCAAGCTCAAATATATTAGTATCATCTAAACGTCAGATAATTTTGTAACAAAATCAATTGAATTTGTTAAAAATGAAGTCTGATTTTTTTTTTAAGAAATATTGACAAATATTCATTCTGACATTCCAAACTCGAAACTTTAAAATTTCTATAATCACCATCATACTTTAAGAAATTAGAGTATTTTTATAGAAAGATTCAAGTTTAATCTCCTATAAATACATCAGTATAATGAAGTAAGTGGCATGTCAAGACATTATCAGATTTCTGTAACTTACGGTCTTTCTTGGTAGTTTTGGGGGTGGCGTTTGCCCCCCTACAGTGCATGATGCCACATCTGTGAGGCATCTCATCCTCATTGGGATACTCGTTGGCACTGTAGTAGTCGATAGAATGGACGATTCGCAGGTACAGTATCATTGTGTCCAACACCTGCAAGAGTAGAAGATATACATCATCAATGGAAAGTTTTTAATTCTGCATTTTTTTACACTCAAAACATCTCAATTATTACAGAATGTACGAAACATCAAATACGAAATAGGAAGCTGACTGAGCAATGATGCACATTGGCCGTGTAATAAGCTGTAGAAGACATTTAAACATGACAGAGTAAGAGGCAGATAGGGATATTTCCATTTAAAACCTTTTTTATTACTCTCATTTTTTTTCGTGTGATTTGAATATAGTCTCCCGCTTGTTTTACATACAACTGCTGCTTTCTATGTATGTATACTAGGCTGACCTTGAGTAGTGTTTCATCCCTTTCTATCTGTATCTCCGGCTCTGCTGCCTCCTCCCCTTCCTCACCTTCCTCCAAACCTGCAAGAGGAATACATGCAATAAAGGATCAAGTTGAGGATGGTGTGATTTATCATTTTCTTCAAATGCTGTAATATATAATTCAAAACAAATACAAACACAGATCTCGAAAGTTACTTTCCAAATGGTTATCTACCCCTGACTGAGATGTTGAGTTGTGTACCAAATAGTTATCCCCCCTGACAGAGATCTCCAGATTTACTTGCCCAATAGTTTCCCCTCGACTTAGATGTTGAGAGTTGTGTACCAAGTAGTTATCCCTTCTTATAGGGATTTCTCGAGTTACTGGCCCAATAGTATCCCCCCCGACAGAGATGTGTACCCAATAGTTATCAACCCTGACAGAGATTTCCAGAGTTACATACCCAGTAGCTCCTCCTCCTCAAAGCTGCCCTCATCGACAAGGTAGTCGGTAATGTTCTTCAGTACTGGATTCTTTACCGTCATTGTAAACTGCAGATTACAAAAGAACCAATTGATGCATTTACATGTATACGTTCAAGTATGAAGTTCTAAAAGAATTCTTTTTTTTTTACTAACTGAACTAAATTGAGGAAGGGCATAAAATATACACAAGCCCTGCTCTGGGAAAAAAGCTTTCCGGCCTACTTAAGTTTAGGATTTTTTAACCAGTTTTTTTTTAATATTTTGGAGACCGAATGGCTTGTTCATCCAAAAGGCTTATTTATTTTCATACATCCTTAATTTTAAATAGGAAACTTATTTAATTCAGGATTCAGACTCAATCATCTAATTATATATACAACAATTTACATGTTAGAAATATGGTCTGTGTTTTTTGTACGATTGAACAGCTGTTTGACATGTAGTAGACAGTACCTCTTTTTCCTCATCCTTTTTCTCGGAATTTGGATCATCCCAGATCTTCCACTTGTCGTCAAAGTTCTGTATAATCTTGGCAGCCAGTTTGATGTCCTGTTTTACAGCCTTTTGGTGAGCAGTGATACCGTTGACTGGTCTTACACGCTGCTTTAACTCTCGGTTCAGGGTGGCTCCCAGGTCACAGTCACGCAACTATACACAGAGGAAACAATTTTAGTAAACAATACAAATATCCTTGTAATCAATTTACAAACAAATAAATATATATATATATTGACACTCATATCTTTTTAAATAGCAGTCATTTGCAAGAAAACTCAAAGACACATTTACAAACCAGTATCATTATATACAATGCAGTAATACTTTTAATAAGAAAACTAATACTGGTAATGGATTTCACTCTTGCTACTCATATCAAAGCTGCACTCTCACAGATTGAACGTTTTGACAACTTTTTTACTGTTTGTCTTGGAACGAGCCAATTTTTGTTAAAATCCATGAGAACCAGTTATATAAGAGTGCTGACAAAATATTAGATCGCAGAATTTTATATTTTGGTTCAAAAATTGATGTTTTATGCATTTTTCTTAAACCGTTAGTAACGCTTTAAGCCATAAAACCTTAATTTTCGAATGGAAATATGCAAATCTACGATCTGATTTTTTGTCAGTAATCTTATATCACTGGTTTGCAGATATTTACGAAAACAATAGCTCTTTCCAAGACAAAAAAAAAAAAGTTGTAAAAATGTTTTATCTGTGAGAGTGCAGCTTTAAGCATAAAATAAGATTTAAAAGTGAATACAAGTTATTTTTAAATAAATTAAATTCAACTTTATTGCTTCATTTGATGAGACTTACTCTAATATTATTGAGGTTCCAGCAGATCTCCTTGATGTTGACACTTTTGTCAAAGGTGACCCAGCCCCTGCGGAGAAACCTGCGCTCTGGTTGAGGATCCTGTAGGGCGACCCTGATGAATCCTGGGTAGCGCTTACACACCTGGTCAATTAGAACACTTTAACCATTAACAAGCAAGTTGATTATTAGGGGCATGTTTTGATCACTGATAAACATTAATTGTATGCAAAATCTGATTTTTTTGTAAATAAAAAGTGGGTTTTGGACAACGAAAAGAAAATGGACGAGGGTGGGTTTTGGACAATGAAAAGAAAATGGACGAGTGTCGGTTTTGGACAATAAAAAGAAAATGAACGAGTGTGGGTTTTGGACAATGAAAAGAAAATGAACCAGTGTGGGTTTTGGACAATGAAAAGAAAATGGACGAGTGTGGGTTTTGGACAATGAAAAGAAAATGAATGAGTGTGGGTTTTGGATAATAACTGACAATGAACGATTGTATGTATTCAAATAGGCAATCTTGAGCCAAATCTACTTTTCTATAACAAATTAACAAACATAAATCAAAATAGAACATTGTAAAGTAGCAGTTAAAACTTACAGCTTCGACCTCCTGTTTGGTGATGGATGGTGCCAGATTACGGAGGAAGATAGAGGAGGTCCGATGGAGAAGCCGTCTCTTCAACTCCTTTTCTTCCTTGCCGTCCCGGGATTTCCCACTCTGTGACCCATCGTCCTCCCCATCCTCTTTGGTGTCCTTATCTTTCTCTGCATCTGTCATGCATATTTACAAAGTTTAAGATGGCAATTTATTTCCATGAACCAGTATACTGCAAAAGGATGAGTTTACTTTCCTTTTTTTGTTATTTTGATATATTGTTTTAAAGAGATGTGATATTTTGTATTAAAATGTTGAGCAGTATATAACTTATATCATGTACTTATTTGGTTTTTTGAAATGACTAACATTTTGACTAAAACTCAAAAAGGATATAAGGGTTTAACAAAATGCAATTTGATTCACTATTCAAATAACGATAGACAAAAAAAAGGATTTTCACATATTTAAAATAATTACTTAAATTAAAGGGTGACAACTCTTGAATGACTCCACCAACATGGCTGGTTAACGAAATTGTCAATATATTACTTCCATACACATTCCTATATAATACAGCAATGACAGGCAATAGTTTCTTTCGTTATTGATTGGACAAGACCAATTTTAGATAATTTCTATAGTTAGGGTGATAACTCTCAAGTGACTCCAGCAATATGGCTGGTAACAAACTTTTCAAAAATATTATTCCCCGACACATTCTGACTAAAGATAGTGATGATTGGACAAAGGCTTCTAAAGTTATTGATGGACAAGACCAAACTTAATATTATATAAAGGGCGATAACTCGGGTGACTCGAGCAACATGGTTGGTTAATAAACTGGTCAGAGATATTGTGCCAATACACATTTTGATCAAATTTTCTGTTGATTGGAAAAGGGCTTCTTAAGTTAGTGATTAGACAACATAGTGGAAGCTGCCCGCCTGCCACAGGTGAAACTATAAATTATTTTTATCTATGAACTGACATGTAAACAGTTGGAATTTAATAGACCCTGATTTACAATGCCCTGTATAACTGGCATAGATTAACTGAAAAGTACAAAGTATTAAATTCACACATTATGTGACATACCGTCAGCCTTTTTCTCAGCTTTTTTCTTTGGTTTCTCATCATCTTCGTCATCATCAATAGCACCTGCCTCATTTTCCATACCTACAGAATAAATCGAAGTTCTGCAAGGGATGGTTGGCAAATTGACACTGTACTTTTTTAGTTTGCCTGGTGAGACAATTGAAATATTTCCATGGTATTGATAATCCTTTCAGAGCTGTGAAATGTTTTTTTATAATTTGATACTGATGAATAATTTTGAATAGTTTAAATAATTTGTGTACTTATACAAAATACTCAAAGTATCCCAGCAGATAGAAAACACCATTACTAAATTTCCATGAGATGGGTTTGTAACATCCACAATTAATTTAGGTACAAAACTTTCATGGAAAGAAGCGTCCTAGTTTTGTATAAGAATACATTCTACTTGTAAACTGCTGATTTGCATGTGCAAAACTTATTTCAAGCTCAAATTAAGCAGTGTATTGCCAGCATATCATTTCCAACCCAACCAGATGAGAGATGTTAAAAAGTAATTATGTGTTTTGTTTAAAAATACGCCAACAAACATATTTTAATCAGTCAATGTATTCTTAAATTGCAATTTGGAGGCAACATATTTCTTAAACATGATAACAGTTCTTCACAAAGAAAATATCACTGTATTCTAGTTTCTATGTGAATGGCAGATATTTCATGAGGACAAGTACAAAGAGTCTTCCATACCAGGTGGGGCAGGTTCTGGCTCACTGTCAGAGCTAGATCCGGAGCTACTCTCGGACTCGGAGCCGCTCTCGTAGTTGTACTCTTGCTTGTCACGGTGTCGCTTCTTCTTGCGAGGCTTCTTTTCCTCATCCTCTCCTTCCTCCTAGAAAACACATACAATGCTCATCCAAACACACCGGTTCCTAAAGTTCAATGGGGCAAGTCTAAAAATCCCGATTTCATTAGAATACTACATTGTTTCAAAGGCAATCAACACATGCAGGACAATACTCCTCTTATGGCCTAAATGAGTTAAATAAGGCATAGTTCTACTCCTAGACTTGATAAGTAGAATACTTTTAAGTACATACCTCTGAGTCTCCATTCTGTATCTCCTGTTGTTTTTTGGAGAACTCCTGGGCTTTCTTGGCGAGCTCCTTCTGTTCCTCACTGATTGTTATCTCCAGGGGCTTCTGAACAAGCACATTCATATATTTTGTAGCTTTCATTGGCATTTTTATGTAAACATCATAATAATGAAAGATACATGACGTTCACTATTGTTTTTTTTTGTGAATTTAACTTGATTAAGCTTAAAAAATACTTACAGGTTAAGAAAAAAACAACTATTTGTTTCTTATTCACACTGTTGCAGGTTTGACAATATGTTTTTAGTAAACAGGTATAAATTAATTTAGGCACTGTATTTACTATCAATCAAAACAATCCATTTGGAGCATACCATGGCATGTGTTCAATCTACATGAATTGTTACTTACCTCCTTATCACCTTCATCTGTCTTCTCATCTTTGTCTTTTTTCTTCTCTGGACTCCTACAGGCAATAATAAGAGAATTAAAAATAGGAAAATAATGAAATGAAATCATGCAATAATCTTCAGTAAGAAACTGACAGATAATCCCAAGAAATAATCATTAGTTGAAATTAACAAGATCTGTGTTTGATTAAGCCAGTGATTGTCATTTCTACAGCATGTAATAATATTAACATTTGTGCTTGTTTATCATCAAAAGCATAATTTTGATAACTGCTCTCCTGCCAAGTCAATTTAAAAAATAAACTATTAAAATAGTGCATTAAAATCACACTTAAAACACCAACTTAAACCCTGAAGGGTTTTACATTTTCTCCACAGTCTCCGAGTTGTTGCGTGATCGTGAGCTGTCCATGTCATAGTCCGGCTCTTCCAGAACCTTGAGGTCATCCTCCGCTCCGCCCTCCATTAAGATGACA